>NC_142021.1:8359829-8602329 GCF_049901735.1 Notechis scutatus | reverse complement strand
TTGACTTTGCAAAGAAGGAAAGTCTTCCAGATGTGCTAAGATCCACCTCACACCAGCTTGTCCAATGCTCAGGATGATAGGAGATGTGTTTTGGCAATATCTCCAGGCCTCCCATTGATCCTGATGTAAAAAGTCAACGAGGAGAACATCTGCTCCCATGCAGAAGATCTCGAATTCATTTTGGTTCATCATCAAATTCTGGTTTTGGGAAAGATACCACCCACGTTGGCAGAGACTCTCCGCAAGAATAGACATCGCCAGATTAGACGGCCGAGCAGCTGGACTGTTGTCCTCTGACTAATAACATGCCCTGAGCAAAACTAAGAATAACTTCTAATAGAGGAGGCAGGAGGGTATGTATAAATATATACTATTGACTTGAACAGAAAGGAATAAAAAGAGGAACAAGCACATGGTGGAGCAGGGTTAGAATGCAGTATTGCAGGCTGACTCTGCCCACAGCCTGGAGTTTGATCCTGATTGGGGTCAAGGTGGACTCGGCCTTCCATCCTTCCAAGGCCTGTCCGGATGAGGAGACCCAGATTGTTGGGGGAAAGAGGCTGACTCTGCAAACCGCTTAGAGGGGGCTGCAAAGTATTATAAAGTATTATAATGCTGTTGCTGTGGCTAGAACCTGGTTTCTGAGTTGTGGAGTATGGGATGAATAGTTAGAAAGTGGAACATCCATGAAAACTCCATCTCCTTAAGGAACGTGTGGTGGATAATCAAAGACAAGAGGAAGGGATGAACAGAGAATTGCACAGTTTAATAGAATGACAGTTGGAAATAACTTTGGAGGTCTTCTAGCCCAAGTAGGAGACCCTATGCCATTTCAGACAAGTGACTGTCCAGTCTCTTCTTGGAAACTTCCAGTGATGGAGCACCCACAACTTCTGGAGAGAAGCTAAGCTGTTCCACTGATTAGCTGTTCTCACTGTCATGAAACGTCTCCTTAGTTCTAGGTTGGATCTCTCTTTAATGACCTTCCAGCCATGACATCTTGTCCTGCCTTCAGATGCTTTGGAGAATAAGTCAGTCCCCTCTTTACTCTCAAATACCGAAAGACAATTATCACATCCCTCCCAATCCTTCTCACCAACAGCTAGGCATGCTTAGCTTCCTCAACTGTAAAAATAAAAGCATGGAATGTTTGATTCTGAACATATAGCACGTGATCTCAGAGTCTAAACATTCCATGCTTTTATTTTACTTTATTTTACGATTTTATTCAGTTCAACTTCTTCTTTCAGAAGCGTTATTGTTGCTCCAGAGTTTTCTTCTTTAAAAAAAACAAAACACCAAAACTATTAGTTGACTAGACTAGTAAAGGGAAAGGGAAAACTGTCTACAAGGAGGCACACCATGCTATCGTAAATGATTGTGAAACTATAGGCAAGGTTCAGGCTCAAAAGTTAAGAGGCAATTAGTTGTGGCTCATGACAAGTTCCCCCCATTTTCAGGCCTTTTAGCGAAAGCACCGCCACTTAAGTCGCTGGCAACTTGAAGGGCTGTCAAGTAAGTGGCAAAATAGCTGGAGCAATTTGGTGATGCTTTTCTCCTCCCTTTCCTCAAGCCAGCATCCTGAATTACAAGGTTGGATGTAACAAACATGGTTATTTCCCAGTCATAACTGCAGGTCCATGGATACGCCTGGCATATTCCTTGGGAATGCGGGATAGGAGCATTGGGTAGGATGATGTCTACAGAGATGGGTGGGATGATTGCAAAGCCCATCTTGAGTTTCGAGTTATAAGCCAACATAAAATCCATACACGTGTTTTCATTATATTTATTTATTTATTAGATTTATTATTTGAGGTGGGTCCTGAAGGTCTAAATACTCTCTTCCATGGCATTGGAAGGCCTAAAACCTTATTTGTATGCTCCCATATTTCGGTTGGAGAGCAACGGTCTCAGTCAGGAGGAGGGATCAAACAGGGAATTAATCTGGAATCGTTATGTAGGCACAAGAGAGCAAAATCTGACCCTTGTTGAATGCCACTGAACTTCATCTTGTCTAGCCCAGATGCAGACTGCCAGCTTGCAGAGATGAGGGTCTGAGCTTCATTGTTTTCTTCTAGACATTTTATTATCCAGCTGGGTAACATCATTGATGCTAGAAGGGATTTGTGAAGAGAAGGTGGAGAAGGAAAAGAGGAGGGGGGGGGGGACTGTGGTGCTCTCTCAGCTTGGTTGTTTTCTTGCAAATGTTTCATGGCCCAACCAGGTAACATTATCGGTGCTAATCTGGGGAGATTCCTTTAAAATAGGCATAGAACAATAAAGTAGCTAGTGGCAACTCTAAAAAACACCAAACAAATTCCCCTTTGAAATGATGACCATAGACTTTTCAGAATGTGGTATGCTTTTTGGTTGAAAAAGATCCAGAAGTTGTCACTGGACAATTTCAGATGTGCCTCAAACTTTTGCCTTTTGCAGTGAAGGAAGATTTAGTGACCCTAACAGTTTGTCTTTTCCTGATCTCTGCAACCCTGCTCACTCTGAAAGGATCTCCTCCTTTCCTGACACCAGTCAAATGTTAACAAACCCTTTAAATTTCGAAAAGGAGGAAGGCGAAGCTACCTTTGCGAGAGGGCCTCCCTCTCAGAGCTTTGCAGATTCAAAGGGAAGAGAAGGCAGACAGGGTGACATCAACCCTGCCGCAGGTATGAATTAAAGATGAGAACTTAATAAAACTCTCGAGCAGGGGAAGGAGGAGGATCAAAGCTGCAACATCTTCATTTCTGAGTAGACAGCTCCACCTTTGTTTTGGCAACGTTTGCTTCGGGGGTTCTTTAAAACAAAAGGAAACGTGGTCCATGAATCTAAAGTGCCCTCTGCTGGGTTGTTCTGAAATAATGAAAAGGAATGTTTCAAAGGGACATTTCCAAAGGATATCTGCAATCTAATGGTGGCGAAGGAGAAGTAAGAGAGGTTTTTTCATAATAATGGGAGAAAAGAGAAGGTGAGGGGTGTTTCTTCATAATAATGGAAAAGGTAAAGGAGATAGAAGAGAAGAGGGAGGAGAAGGAAAAACAGAAGGAGAAGGAGTGGTAGACTGAGGCCAGCAGGATCTGTCACTGTCAGTTGAGAGATGTAGTCAATTCACAAGTGATCCTGGGTGGCCTCCAATTTGGTGGTTTTCTTGCAGTTCTTTATTACCCAAACCAGGTAACATCATCAGTGCTAGATCATTACTTCTGCAAGAAAACAACCAAGCCCAGAGAGAACCAAAGACGCCACAATCTTCCTCCTCCTCCTCCTCCTCTCCTCCTCCTCCACTCTATAAACCCCACTTCCTTCTAACACTGATGATGTTGCCTAGTTGGGTCATAAAATGTCTGCAAGAAAGCAACCGAGTTCAGAGATCACCAAGGACCCCTCATTTCAACCCAGAAACGATGAATGTTCTCCTTTATTGGCAGTCACTTCACACATGGCCAAGACCAGTGGTGGTATTCTAACGGTTCTGCCCGGTTCTGCTGAGCCAATAGCACCGATCAGCAGGGGAGACCGAACCAGTTCTCCCCACCGCTCTGCTGTTGGGCCCACCTGTCCGCCCGGGCTCCCGTACTCACCTTTATCCTCTGCTTTTGAAGCACAGCTGCGTTGCGTGGCACAGGAGGGCGCCAAGCGGCAGCTGCAGAGGCGTCTGGGAGAGTGCAGACTTGCAGGAGGTGAGTTTGAACACCTCTGCGCCTGCGCAAAGTGTGTATTCGGCGCACGCACAAAAGTGTGTGCACACGCACAAAGTGCACCCACCAAGCCACCGCCCACCAAACCGGTGGTAAAAAAAATCTTTGAATCCCACCACTGTCCAGGACCTGCAGAGTTGAGGAGGTGGCGGAGGAGAAGGAGCAGGAGGAGGGTTGCTCTCATGATTGTCTAAGTAGTTTTCCCACAGAAGGCCTGCCGGTGCTATTTCTAGAACGGAAGAACAAAAGACGTGATTTAATAATACATTATCTGGAACTGGGGATTCAGCCTTGAAGGAGGACAGCTTGGCGGAACCCTCCCAAGTTGTTTAAAAGAGTACAATCACGAGCAGATGTGCAACGTTCTAAGCAACTTGCTCATGGAAGCGTTCTGATATAGTGGGCCTGTCCTTATAACCCTAAGCTTAACCCTAATGCTGTTCCTTTGGGAAGAGTCCCAAAGTTGGGTAGAGAGACGACCCAACTGTTACTGGATGACTGTTTGCAAGTATCCTGTAGAAGATGTGATAAGCCGATTATCTGTTGCTCTTCCGAGGTTGTGAACAAATCTTCACACAGAAAGGAAGTACTTAAATATTTTCATTAAATATTAGGAAGACTTTTCTTGGGGGACATAATGGGTGACGGAGCCCATTCTGTAATTCCCTTCCAAGCCATTCCTTTCTCGGCATTCTTAATCCATTCTTCTTGCCTTCTTCCCTGGTGCCTGCATGTTCTACCTCTAATGGGTTTTTGTACGGTCAGAAGGGGCCTGATTGAGTTCAAGTGAAGCAAATATAATTCCACCTCCATTTCAGGTGGAACAGACAGAAAGCATGCTTGAAAACCAGAGAGAGGGGAAGCGAAAGGAAAGGAGGGATAATTCCCCAATTCTCCCTTCATTTAAAGTTGCTTTATTAGGTTCCTTGACAAGGAAGGAGGCCGCCGAACAAAAAGAAATGTAACCATAGTTTTTCCATTCACTCTCAATTTCCGGAAAAGGTTCGTTTGGGGGGAAGATTCGTGTACGTGTGTCGAAAACGGCAAATATAAAGAATAATTCATATTGCTTGTTCGCTTTTGGTCCAAGGAAGGAAGAAGCATTTTCTTCCCTCTGCTCTTGACAGGAAAGGATCCTAAATTAACCTGAACTAATTAAAGGCAACTTTTGATTTTTAAAAAAAAATCGCCACCACCTAACTGTTGAATAACGAGCTGATCAGGTGTTTGTTTCTTTAGCAAGGATGGCTTTTAAAATGCGGGTTGCCCATTGAAGCCTGTCTTGTTTATTTCTTACTGATATCAAAAGCATAAAAACGAACCCAAATTTTTTTAAAAAGAGTAAAAGAAAAAGAAATGACAAAGAAAGAAAAAGAAATAGGACTTCCGATTTCCCTTGCAGCAAACGGCAAAGAACAGCAAAGTTATCTCTTACTCAAGGATGACAGAATGAAAGTTCATTCTTTCCTGCTCTCCAGATTTTTCTAATCTCAAAAGCACAAATCGTAAGTGCAGGATCTCCCTATAACGGAGACCCCCTGCCTATAAGCCAGGGGGTGGGATTTAAAACTTTTTAACAATCAGTTCTGTAGGCATGGCTAAGTGGGCATGGCCATGTGACTGAGTGGGCTTCTTTTATTTTTACAGCAACCCCCACCCATTTTTGGGCTTCCTGGAAGCTTCCCTGGGGCCCAAGAAGGCAAAAAATGGAGCAGGGGGGGGGGGGGCGCAGCACACACACACACACACACACACACACCGAGCGCCCCTTTTTGCCTCCTGCGCCTCAGGAAGCCTCCTGGGTGAATCAGTAAGATAGCGAGGGGATCCCGGAACAGCTGATAGTCAGAACAGCTGATCGTCCTCTCCTTCCTTCCTTCCTTCCTTCCTTCCTTCCTTCCTTCCTTCCTTCCTTCCTTCCTTCCTTCCTTCCTTCCTCCTCTCTTTCCTTCCACCTCTCCTCTCCTTCCTTCCTTCCTCCTCCTTCCTTCCTTCCTTCCTCCTGGGTGAAGCAGTAAGACAGCGAGGGGGATCCCAGAACAGCTGATAGTCAGAACAGCTGATCGTCCTCTCCTTCCTTCCTTCCTTCCTTCCTTCCTTCCTTCCTTCCTTCCTTCCTTCCTTCCTTCCCTTCCTTCCTTCCTTCCTCCTTTCCCTCCTTCCTTCCTTCCTTCCTCCTGGGCATAGCAGTAATACAGCGAGGGGGATCCTGGAACAGCTGATCGTTGGGAGGGAGGAAAAAAAAAGAAATACCTTAAAGGAGTGATTGGGCGTGGGAGAATGCAGTCAACGATGTCATGCATGCGCGATAAGGACTGACTGGGATGGGAGTGGAGGGGTGGGCAGAGAGGGGCGGGGCCAGCCAGGGGCACGACTTGCCGGTTCTCCGAACTGCGCAGAATCATAATAACCAGTTCTATAGAACCGGTCCAAACCGGTAGAATCTCACCCCTGCTATAAGGGGTCTCCAGTCAACCATAGATATAGTTTTTTTCCGCTCCTCCTTTTTCCGCTTGTTAATTTACCCACCTCCAGAAGTTCCATTGTGGTTCCATGATTCTTCCCCCCGGCCCCCCTGGGAAGCCTGGCTTTATTTCCGATGTTCTGACTTTGCTCCACCCTCTAGTCCTACAAGATAGGAAACTGAAGGTCCTCCTGTCCCTTTGGAGAGGAACCTCAGTGGTCCCCAACCTGCGGTTCTCCAGATGTTGGCTGGAGCTCCTGAGAATCGGAGGGCACCAGACTGAGAATGACTAAGCAAATGCAAGCATCTCTCTGGTGCCAGAAGCTAAGCAGGGTTCGCGCAAGGTAATATTTGAATGGCAGATGGCAAACCACCAGAGAATTATAAGGTTTCACACCAGGCTGAGAACAGCCTGATAAAAATCACTCCAATGTACTCAGTTACGTAGCTACAATAGAATGGGCTATCCAGATTGTTCGTTCATTCATTCATTCATTCATTCAATCAATCATTCTCTCTCTCTCTCTCCTACCCAGCTATCCATCCACCCACCCACCCACTCATCCTTCCCTTTCTTCCCTTCCGTTCCTTTTTCTTCCTCTCTTTCTGTGTCTTCCATTCTTTCTTTCCCTCTCTTCCTCTTCTTTCCCTTTCCCTTTCTTCTTCTTCTTCCCTCCTCTCTCTTCCTCTCTTTCCCTTCCTTCCTTCCTTCCTTCCTTGTCTTTTTCTATCTTCTATCATTTCCTGCTTCCTCCCACACTCCCTCCCTCCCTCCTTTCCCACCCCGGTGGATGCGATGTCTTCTTCAATCCCGAGTCCTCCACAAATAGGTTTGAGGGTTACTTCACAGTATCTTCGCTGCTCCTAACTTTGTATTCTTCTGGACCGAGAGCTCCGAGCTTCTTTTGAGCTCAACCTGATTCCTGGTTGAGACTTGCCAACCCTCCAACTTGTGCTTTCAATTTCGCCCACAGCCCCAGAATTCCCTTGGGCGTTTCCCACCCAATGACCGACCAGGTCAAATCCAGCTTCTCTTCCCAACTCAGTCCACGTCTGCCAGTTGAAGCCCCTTGTTGAGATTTTGGAGACCCCCCCCCCCAAAAAAGGAGAGACTTGGCTTTTTAATTCTGAAATGCTGCTGAAGACACCTTCCCTGCTTTCATCCCTCCCAGGCTCGCTAATATCCCGCTTCCGAAATGCAAATCTTTCTCTCTCTTTCTTCTCCTCAGGGCCCTCGCTATCTGCAGCCAGATAGTGAAGTGTTTAAGCACATTTTTAATGGGAAGGTTTTCCTTGTCAAGACTACTTAGCAGGCAGTTAAAACAAGTCACTTAAGCCCTTCCATGGGCTGATGATGTTTATTCGAAGGTGGCTGCCTCTCCTGCAAGCAAAACTATTAATATGCTAAGTAAGCCCTGTTGCTCTCGAGCTTAATTCTGATGCAAATACATTTTTTTAAAAAAAGCCAGCCTCTGCTAAGGAGCATCAGAAGGGCTTTTTATGGCTTTTTCATCTCCTCTTCTGGAAGACTTTCCTGCTGTTAGAGTAACCTCATTTCGGATTCCGCTTCCAGACCTCATGTTGCTTCCCTTCGGGTTTTCGTTTCTTTGGAAAGCTGCCCCTTCCCATTTACCCAGCCTTAACAGTTTATGCCTTCCTCTAAAGACCACTGCTCCTGAAAATGGCAACTGGAGACCTTTGCCGTCAAGTGGACAGCCTTCTTGGTGGTTTCCTGGAGAGTTAAATGCAGGTAATGGAGCTTGAACGCTTCTGCTGTGTTGCATCATGTTTCTTCTCTGTGTTCAGAAGGTGCTTTCATTGGAAGAAATATCCAGGTCCAGTTCCAAGACGGGAGAAAGACACTGGAAACATGCAGGCTGATTGGAAAGATGGTTGAATGAACAGAAATGAACAGAAGCACCAAGCAAATGTGATTCTAGGTAGCTGACTACGTGGAATTGAGAATGAGGGGGCATTTATACCTTCTCTTGGGCTTTGCACTTGAGCTTCCTGTTCCTGTGCAAGGTCATGTATCCTATTGGCTGTTGCAGGGGTCATAGTTGGCTCTGTAGGTTGTTTGAGCTAAGTTTGGTTGAAGCCTGGAGGGTGATGCAATGTCCCCAGGAGATTGTGCAGTGTGGTGAGCTCTGCTGCTAGATGGTAGAGGGTTAATTCTATTATGTCCTGAGGGGTCATGTCTTAATCCCATCATCCTGGAGATGGAAGTCTTTTCTTTTTTTTTTTTTGTAGATAGTCTGGCCCACTCTTTCTCAATGGGCACAAAATATCTGCTGGGGGCTATTAAGAAAGACTTGGGGGCTGCTTTCTGTCTCCAAGAGCATGCTTCTCTATTTCTTCTTTAGGGAAATATAATATTCTACCTTTTTAATATTTCCTAAAATATTTCATTCTTCTGGGAGGGAGTGGCTTCCCACATGTTGTGGTTCTTCAGATGTACGCAGGCCCCTTTTTAAGTAGGGCCCAACATGATTGAACCTGCTATGTTCCTCGTGCAAGTGTTGTTGATGGACATCTAATAAACTCCCGAAGATGCTCACAATCTATAGGCATCTTCCTGTAGGAATAGCATCCTTGGGGTGCTGATGAATTCCTTCCTTGGGGCCTGATAGATGCCTCTAATTTTCATTAAGACACTTTCAATTAAAATTTAATTAAAAACTGAGACAGAGAATTGGCACGATGCAAGCATCAACCTTGAACATTACCCTTATTTCAAGGAATATCTCTGGGCCACTCATTTTGTCTTCTGAACATCTGTAAAGAATAAGAAGGATGGGTAGTTGCAGCCCAATATATATGAAAGAGACTTCCTTGAGGATGTCTTCTTGATCTCTTATCTTAATTGCTTAGAACAAAAAAGCATTATGTAGAAGAAGAGCAGACAGAGCTGGAGGGTGGAGTTAAGAAAGTAATCAGTCTAGAATCGTTACATTCCTACAAATGGTCTTAAGTCAAATCCTTCTTGAATTCCGTTGCCCTGGTGCCAATTTAGTATGACTAGATTATTATGTCTAGGCTTGTTGACTGCAGTTTTTCCTACTATCCTAATTCTTTGCATCTGACATATAAAGAAATACCTGGAAAATCCATTCGCTTCAGTTTCCAAACTTTAAGCAAAGATAGATAGAATGCAGTAATCTTACTGAGTGTGAAGGCATATGATCACGGTTGTCTGAATTAAATAAGTCTGTATCCAAATGGGGAAGAATACAGAGATTTATGGAGATTCTCAGTCATCCAGATCATGGTTGTCCCAAAGGTGCTTTTTCAAGAGGCAACTGGGCTTTGTTTTTGTTTTTTCTTTGAAGAGTTGAAGAAGCTTCTTGGATGAGAAGAGAAATGTCTTCAAAGAAAAGCCACAAGGTCCCGTTGTCTCTTGAAACAAGCACCCTTGTAAGACAGAGAACTGGAATTTTTCAGAATTGTTCTTTGGTAGAACAGTTTCCAACATCTTGATCTTCAAGGTGTCTACAGATAGTGCATTACAATTTCACATCTCACTTCCATATCTTCATCAAACAAAGGGGAAACAGTCTGTTGCATTTATGTCATTAAAATCCATAAAAGCTTTTTTTTTTTTTAAGAGGTTGTGCACACTTTAATTTCAAACCAGGGAGAATTTTGGTCCTTAGCAGCTGGGAGTCAGAGTATTTGTTCAGTCTAGCTGTCTATTAATACATGGTGGGAAAGAGAGAGGCGGGGAAAGCTAATTTTGACCATCTGCCTCATTTATTGTCTTTTACCAAATGCTGTTACAATAGCTAACTAAAATAACAACTTCCAATTTCCAGTTTATGAAAGCCAAACTGTGAGCCTAATTCTTCCTTCTCGTCTTTTTTTCATTTTCATAAGCTTTCATTTCAAACAAACAAACAAAAAAATGGTTTTAAGGTGAGATTCAGTTAAACAGGCAGTTGTAAAACTGGTTCAGTAAGCCTTGGGGTCTGTAAGCACAGAAATTATTGCTTTCATCCATTTGAGTGGCATTATTGTGGTTATTCGCACAAGTCAGCCAGATGTTTAGACTGGATTTGGCATTTTTTAATCGACCTATCGAGGCTTTCCCAAAGACCTGGGATAGGCAGATGTTGCCGTGTGATGGTTTTCAAGGTGGTGTCACAGGAATGTAAGCTGTAAAGTAAAGTTGCCTTTCGCAATTGACCGACGGCAAATTTGTCAATGCTGATGGTGTTCAAACTGTGCTCCAGTTGTTATTTATTAAATTTATGTGCTTTAAACCTTTCCTCCTGTTGAGTTCAAGTTCTGGCCAGGTACTTAGCTTTAACTTGAAGGTTTCCAAAGGTTAACTATGATTAACCGGGAGGAAGAACTAGCATCAGGATCAAAGTGGCAGAGCAAAGAGATCTCTATTATGCATCTTAATTGGTCATCAACAGTTTCTGGATGGTGTTCAGATCACTAAAAGGGTATTAGACGTTTGTAACAGCCAATTTTGGAAATGGAGTAGGTGTTAATTCTGATGGTTTTTAAGGAGCCCACCAGGAAACAGTTTAAAATATTGCTGGGTTGCTTTTGATATTTACACCTGTAATGTGTTAAATGGCCTTATTGACGAAGATAATCATCCCTTCAAAGAGCCAGCTTGGCTTGCTGTTTTTGGACCCCTTCCAGTTTCTCTTGAAAAGAATGACTAAAAAGTGCCCAATTTATCATCATAGAAAGCACCAGGCCACAGTGTCTCCCGTGTAATGAGAGCTTGCTTATGCTTTTATCCTAGAAGACCCAGCTTTCGGATGTCTCCTCTGTGTGAACAGGTTTTTTTTTAAAAAAAACCATACATACGTGCATACATACACACATACATGAGAAGAGCGAGAGAGAGAGTTCACAATGGAGCTTGATTAAAGCTAAGATGGCCCTGCCAAAGAGCTAGGA
The DNA here is from genome assembly GCF_049901735.1 of Notechis scutatus. Lineage (NCBI taxonomy): Eukaryota > Metazoa > Chordata > Lepidosauria > Squamata > Elapidae > Notechis > Notechis scutatus. The sequence goes on along the minus strand of NC_142021.1, from coordinate 8,591,253 downwards.
TTAAAGAAAGTTTGTTATTCTCACTCACCATTCTGTTGCAAAAGCAGGTCTGATTTATATTGAAACCGATTAGTTAATATTTCACCAGTAGTGATAAGATTAGACCATCGAAATGGCCTTGGGAGACTTTCTTTCTTTCTTTCTTTTTTCTTTTCCCTTCCCTCCCTCCCTCCGTCAACTTTCTTAAAACATTGAATTAAACAACCCGTAAGTCTCTTTATATCAGCAAGCATGATATATTTGATACTCCGAGCTTTTTAAACACACACACACACACACACACACACAAATAATCTGGAAATAATCTGTCTACTTTTTTAAAAATTACAATAGTAGCACTAAAAATACTTATATTTATAACAGATTTAACAGATAATCAGAGTTGGAAGGGACCTTGTTGGTCATCTAGTCCAACCCCCCCGCCCAAGCGGGAGACCCTACACCATTTCTGACAAATGGCAGTCCAATCTCTTCTTGAAAGTCTCAAGTGATGCCGGTCCCACAACTTCTGAGGACAACTTCTGTTCCATTAGTTGATTGTTCTCATTGTCAGAAAGTTTATAACTTCCACTTCATACAGCTGACCATTGATCCTGTTTAATGATAGATAGATAGATAGATAGATAGATAGATAGATAGATAGATAGATAGATAGATAGCGACAGATATAGATTATTGATAGATTAGGTTTACAATCATTATCTATCTATCTGTCTGTCTGTCTCTCTCTTTCTATCTATCATTGATAGATTAGTCTTACAACTATATTGATAGACAGACAGCTATAGATTATTGACAGACTAGTTTTACAGCCATATTGATAGACAGACAGACAAACAGATATAGATTATTGATAGATTAGTCTTACAGCCATATCAAAGAAAATAAAGCTAAGATACAAGATCTATTCCCAGGATAAAATAGGTAAAAGAAAATACAGTAATAAAATACATTTGTGCTAATTACAAACACTTGATGTTCCATTACGTACACCACCTTTATACGATACTCCATTCTGTTCAGTGTAACAGATTCTTATTTGAACTGCCTTGTCTATAAACGTAACAGTTCCTCTAACAAAGTACAAGTTATACACCAGGACGAAAGAGGAGAATCTGCAAATGATCCTATTTTGGGAGGCTTGAATTTTCCCGCAAGTGGAGAGAGGAGGTTCTTTTCCAAAAAGGCAACAGGCCTTTCTTGTTTTATGTTGCTTTTTCTTTGAAAAACATTTTGCTTCTCATCCGAGACGCTTCTTCGGTTCCAATTGACGAGTGGGGAAGTCTCAGTAGAGAAGTATTGGTTCTGTGCTCTGCCTTGAGTTATATATAAAGTGGGTTAAAAATCTAACAAAATATTTCAGTTGCACCAGGTTGCAGGCGGGACTACGTTTCCCTATTTGCAAAAAAAAAATGACAAGTGGTGCTGTATTTCAGCATCTCATTAACAGCATCATAAACTGGTAGCACCGCCTGGCTGAATTGGGCTGCAGAATTGAAATGAACTAGTTAACTGTCTACGTCCCCAAGGAAATATTACTCTGCTGTAATACAGCTCTCCCAACCCCCTGTGAAGGAAAAGGGGGAGGGAGAAATGGTGTTGCATTCCCAGATCCTCTGCTCCTTCGGGAATGGCATCCTTGCTGTTAAAAATGTAGTTTATTGCAAAGATTAGAGGAAATATGGGTCATTGCTGGGGCAGTAATTAGTTGTGGCAAGCCCTAGAAATGTAAAGCTTTGTATAAATAGGACATACTTATTCGGTGGTCTTCCCTCCCCCCCCGCCCCTCCCTCTCTTTCTCTCTCCCCTTTCGATTCCTCTTCAGCTCTGTATGGAATTGTCAAGCGCCAGGGAAATCAGAGATTCAGTCAGTTCAAATGAGTAGACACTTGATTAACAGAGTTGGAAGGGTGCTTGTAGGTCATCTAGTCCAACCCCTCAGCCAAACAGACCCTGCACCATTTTTGACAGCCCAGTCTCTTCTTGAAAGCTTCCAGTGATGACGCTCCCACAACTTCCAAAGACAACTTCTGTTCCATTGATTGATTATTCTCACTGTCAGAAAATTTCTCCTTATTTCCTGGTTGAATCCTTCCTTGTTCAGTTTCCATCTGTTATTCCTTGTCTGGTCTTCGGGTGTCTTGGAAAATAGCTTGACCCCCTCCTCCTCTCTGCAGCAGCCCCTCAAATATTGGAAGGCTGCTCTCCTGTCTCCCCTGATCCTTCTCTTCACTAGATTAGCCATGCCTAGTTCCTGCAACTGTTCATCATATGTTTTAGCCTCCAGTCCCCTAATCCTCCTGGTTGCTCTTCTCTGCACTCTTTCTAGAATCTCAACATCTTTTTTATAGTGTGGTGACCAAAACTGGATGCAGTAGTTGTGGTCTTACTAAGGCTTTATAGAGTGGTACTAGTACCTCCCATGATCTTGATTGTATCCCTCTGTTAATGCTACTTTTGTTCCACATCTTTTTTTTTAAAACCCCCAGCCTCTTCACACGTGTGCATTGTGTTTTCAGCACACTTTTATTTCATTAAAACTCACATTTTAATTGCTCTACTTCCATAGGGCGTTTTGTTTTTAATGGCTTCGGAGCTACCGTTTCTTTTATCCAAGCTAAATTTAACTCAGTGCTGATAGCACCAGCAAACATAATTAAGCTCTGTGCGTTGTTTATTTAGAAAAAAAAATGACAAGGTCTTCCTGTAAATATCTGGCTTTAAAAAAAAAAAACACCAAGTGAGCCACAGCAAGAAAAAAACACACTAAATTATATCTGCTGTCTGTTCCTCAGAATCTTTAGTGGAAGTGAGAACTAGGCTAGAATAAAGTGATGCTAAGAAAATTTTGCCTGAGGCAAATGGGATTTCTTTCACATTTATTGCTTCGGAAGACCTCGGGCTGTGCAAGCAATGGTATTCCCCAAGACACTTTATGGAAGTGAAGGTAGGGCTTTGAAGAAGTAGTGAGGGAGGGATGCTTTTAAACTTGGGTATCATGGAAGACTCCAGAGAAGACCACGGGCAGCCAAGAAAATGGATCACTAAATCAATCAACCCAGAATACACAACAGGCCAGGCTCAAATTACCCTGTTTCAGACATATTACGTGAAGGTATAATTCTCTGGAGAACGACTGTAAAGTTGGGAAAGGTGGAAGGATAGAGAAGAAGAGGATGGATGTATTCAGGTGGTGGGTAGATTGTTGGAAAGAGCTGAAGAGCCAGGTGAGGGACAGATCATCATGGAGAACCTCAGTAGACACAAGAGATTGAACATGGGATCAGTCACTAAGGGAAACTGAAACCACTAATAATCAATAACGGATGGAAACTGAACAAGGAGAGATTCAAATTGGAAATAAGGAGAAATTTTCTGACAGTGAGAACAATCAACCCATGGAACAGAAGTTGCCTTCGGAAGTTGTGGGAGCGTCATCACTGGAGGCTTTCAAGAAGAGATTGGACTGTCAGAAATGGTGTAGTAGGGTCACTGCTTGGGCAGGGGGGTTTGGACTAGATGACCTACAAGGTCCCTTCCATCTCTGTTAATCTGATCTGATCTTCTTCACACATAGGAAATGATGCTTAACCACTAAACTATGGTCATTCCCAAGCTTTTGAGCAGACCTTGACAAGCTGTAGCCTTTATTCAGTTCAGTTCAGCTTTCCAGCGCAGCAATTATAATCCATCACATTGAGGCAGAGAAGAAAGGAAAGAGATGGCCAATTTCAGCTTCTCTCCCATCTCCTATCCCATCTCCTATCACTCCAAGTTTACCACTTGGAGATCCAACATCTGTCACTCTTCCATCCCCCCAAAAAGTTTCCCCGCTGCATCTTCAAAGTTTACAGTATATCACAAGCTGTAGAGATGAAATGGCCAGAAGTAGCAAAGTGTTTAACTGTATTTGTTTTTTTCTTGGCTAAGCTTTCTATGTGATAGTTGGCCTTGCACGTTAGTTGGGTCTCAGGATGCAAACACCTAGCGATAAAAAGTGGTTTATGGCCCCCTATAAACATTCAGAATGACGATTTATAGCCAGTAGATTGAGTGCACTGGACAAGAAGTGCCAAATAGGAGGTGGTTTTCAAAGGATTGTGGGTTTTCCTGTTAGTTGTAAAAAGTATGACTTGGGTGGTAGTACATGTGTCAAAAAATGATTTGAAGAGGTGCTGGAGACTTCTGTGTTTGTCCTGAAAGGGTTCTGTCTTTTTCAGGATTCCATGTTACCTAGAAATAAACAGTGAAATTTTATTTGTAATTAAACAAGTCCTTAAAGTCCCCCCACCCTCTCCCCCTCCTTCCCTCCCTCCCTCCCTCCCCCAATTCTATGTTTCCTTCCACCCTAAGATCAGTTTTGCTGTTTGCAGCACAATTGGATGGCATTGTGGGTTTTTAGCCCTGTAGTCATTGGATAAGCACACTTTTATAGTTTGAATAAATTTATGGAATGTTGGAACACAGAGTCTATTTTAATGAATGTAGACTAGAAAGCAAAATACTAAGGAGAGAGGGAGGAAGGGAGAAAGATCAAAATATAGATATATGAGATAGATGGATGGATGACGGATGGATAGCTAGCAGATAGATAGATAGATAGATAGATAGATAGATAGATAGTTAGATAGATAGATAGATAGATAGATAATTCAATTATGTTCCATGGCGTGTTGTGATTCACATAGGGAGTTATGATTCCAAACTGGTGCAGATATACATAAAATAATTTAGTTCATGAAGGGAAGAAATAGATTTGCTCAGTGGATGTTTACGGAACTTACTTTGACGAGTGTTCAACTGTAAAATCTGAGACTTGAGCTAGGTAATCTGTTCCGAAATTCAAGATGTATATTTGTGATTAAAACCATGAAGGCAGCCTATTATATTTTTATAAGCACATTAACTCTTGTAATTTAAACAGATTAGTTTGCGTTTTGCATGCCAAATGCATGCATCATGATTTATTAAGGGAAACAGCCTTCCGCATCTGGATTTGTTTCTTGATTCATTAAATTTTGATTGAAAAAAAAAAAGTTGTTGAAAAATCCCATGACACTCTATCAGCTAGAGTGATTGCTTTTCCATTGCTGGGACCTGTTTGGGATTCTTCCTCCCACCCCACTCTATTCTGCTAAGCGACGGTATGTAAAACTCTAGGATTCCTCAGCTTCTAAAATTCAAGCCAGTTTCAATCCTGCCGTCAGATAGCAAACAAGCTTTGGAAAAAACTGAGCAGATTAAATCCGTCCAAAGCATCTAGTACTCTGGTCGTTTCTGTTTTGGTGCCCAGCACGTCTGGACATGGCAAGATTGAAAGTTCGTTCTGCTCAAGGCTGCAGAAAACAAGATAAACAAATTAGCCAAATTAAGCCCTGCATAATTCTGAAGCTGGGCATAGCTGTGCAAACACAAGCCAAGGGACAATAAACCTTCCATATTAAAAACTTTAAAGAGTTGGCAGCTGCTGCAGTACTTCCAGTTGCGAAGCTTTCTCCTAAAGATTTTGCAAAAGAATGAAGGTTTAGTTGAGGATAGATGACCAATCATAAACAGGTCTAGTTGTGTGTTCTCTGAGACGTTTATAAGTCTAGAAGTACTGCTGTTTAGAAGTCACGGCAATTTAGAACCTTAAAAGTACAATGCTAAGGCATGCTCCTATGCCTCACTCACTGCATATCCAAGTTCTTTTTATTAAAGCAATAGATCAACTTCTTTGATAACACGAAGCCTTCCCAAACCCAAATCCTTCTAGATGGGTTGTTGAGGTCAACGTTATCTTCCACCTCCCAACCAATAGGGAGAGTAGGTAGGAAAACGGAGGGGGTGGGGTGTGAAATGATCCCAAGACTTTTGGAAGTCTACCCATTGGGAAGGCCAGTCAGTGAGGCTATTTTGCCAAATCTCAAAGGTGCCTTTTGGGGGAAGATATAGGCCATTTTAGAAGGAACGACTTCTTTCCTATTTTACTGAGAGCACAAGAATGTCTTTATGCCTGTTGGAAAACTTCCATCTAGGCTGGAAGGAGGAGTCAAACGAGGGCCTAGCTTGGAGTCCTTGCACAGCCATAAGTAGCATAAGTTTAACCTTCCCCAAGATCCCTGGAGTCTTACTTGGTCATTCCTAGGGGAAGGCAAGCAGTCTAGATAGATTCTTGTAATATAGGTGACAGACAATAAAATTACTTCTGCTATTCACAAGTGGCTCTGACTGCTTGTTGCAGACAAGACCAACCTATACAGTCAGTATTCTTTTCCTCGGCAAGCAGTAAGTAGCTCTCTAGGACAAAGTAAAGTCATTCCCAACACTACCTCCTTGATCTTTGAATAACTAGAGATGACAGATTCAGCAGGAGTCTCCCTAGCGCCTAAGTCTGCTCTTAGCTAAAGAACCCTTTGAAGGGTCATCTTGCTGCCTTCAAGGACTGCCTGCCCTCGGTTGATCTTTTCTTCTTCAGGGAGAAGGGCCACTTGATTTGACCAGGTGTTCTTCTTTCTAACAAGATCTCAGGAGAAGGTGGAACCAACCCTTTAGATGTTCAGTGAGGAAAAGAATGAGGTTTTGAAGAAAAGTCTTGGAGATGAAATGGTCTCTACTAAAAAAAACAAGAATGACAGAGAGAGCTCAAAGGGCAGCCGTGGATAGGTTGACAAGCCATGAATGTTGAGAAGGAGAATGGTAGCAAAGCAGCTCTGGAGAGAGGAGGGTGGAGAAAAAAAAGAGATTTCACATTCTAAAGCGGTAGGGCCGCTCATATCAGCCCCGTGTGACATAGTAGGGTTTCTAATTGCTGAAATTACCTTGTCAGGCCGGCCTTATCAGCCACCATTCTACGGATTGTTTGGTTTAGATAAGCTTTTGAAATGTGATAAACCCTTGATAACCATTCTGCTGATGATAAGTCACTGGGTTGAAGGCTGTTTCCGCTTCCTGGGAACAGAAGTCGGTGGTTTGTTTTTTTTTGCAAAAGGGACAACCTTGACGTGATCTTCTCTTTGGGTTTTTTCCCCCTCTGCTCAATCCCGTCCTCCACTCCCTTCACGTAAGTCCAATCTCGGTGACCTTTCTCGAAATGTATTTTTTCTAAACCTTCTGAAATCCTCCCTTCCACATCTTGATTTAGTTATTTGGGGGTGGGAACGTTAGTCAGGGTGGACAAGATTGAATGACCTTTACAGAAATGTCAATGGGAAGGGGAAGTAGGCTTCAAGACCGTTGAGGTTTTCTTCCTTGGGAGTATGTTACTGCCCTGATTTGACTGAAGTAGCACTGAGGGACAATGGCAGGGTCTGAAAAATTAACAATTAAGATATTAGGCATCCAGATAAAGGTCTCTCCCCCCTCTCTCTTTCTCTGTCTGTCTGTCTGTCTGTCTGTCTGTCTGTCTGTCTGTCTCTCTCACTCTCTCTCGTTGTAGTACTGCTGTTCACCTTCATTCTCATCCGTTTCTCTGATGGCCTCTGGGCTGCTGACCCAAGGTAGGGGAAGAGTAGAGGGAGGAGGATTTATTTCAAATAGCCAGGAACATAAATAGTTGTTATGCTGTTCTTTATGGAGTTGGACTGCTGGATTGAGAGCAATTTCATCAAGAGAGCATAAAAGGAGCAGCAGGATTCTTACAAAAGAGCTTAAAATAATGTAATTGGAGTCGGTCTGGAGTGCACGTAGCTGGTAGCTATCAAAATTCCTGTTGTTATCAGCGGCGAGGTAAGTGGAGAAGAAAGACTTGATTTGATGGTGTTTGAACTTTGCTTTGGTTTTTGGGAAACAACCGTTTGCTTTCTAAGCCAACTTCCTTCTGCGTGGTCTCAGGACAGGCAGGAGAAGAAGCGGTGGATGGAAACTAATCGAGGAGAGAACCACCCTAGAAATAAGACATTTCCTGACAGGGAGGACAATTAACCAGTGCAATGGTTTGCCTGTATGCTCCATCGTTGGAGATTTTGAAGGAGAGGCTGGACAGCCATTTGGGTCTCTTCCAACTCTGCCATTCTGTTATATATCTGCATTGCAAACCCCCAGAGGACAAGATGGCACTGAGAAATTATCCTGTATCTCTTTGGTACCGCATAACTGTTGCGTGGATTTCTGCAGCCCAGTTGTAGTAATTTAGGGCCCACAATTCTCAGAAGGATAGGAGTTTGAAGCTTGCCATATAGAAAGCACCAGATTTGGGAAATCTGACTAATTAGTACGCTACAGCCTTTCTCGTTATTGCTTTCCATATTTTACTTCAGCTATCAGGTAAGAAGAACACGCCCACAAAAAGCTTTAAAATAGGTGTGTAAGGAGGATGGGTTGTTAAATTCCCCCAGATTCTTAAGCAAGCACAGTCACCAAAAGACCTTGGTCTTAAATATCACCTTAATCCCAGAATCACGGCGGGCTTTACAAGAATTAAAGGAAGAATGTTTGCCCAAAGCAGAAGAGGGAATTCGAAAAAAAGGATAAGCAAAGTTAGTCTCTCTCTTGTACGTCCCCACATACCGGTATTATTGTTTTTTTGCTCTCCTCTGGTGATGTGTGGAAAGCTGATAGACCACAGCCAGATAACTCCTAGCTGGGAGGAAAAGTTTGACATAAACACAACGGCATTCCACTCAAACTGGATTACAGTGGAAAACACAAATCCGTCTCTTGGCCGATGAGGTAGAAGGAAAGACAGATGTGCTTTTGCCAGGATAAAAGGAGGTTCCCCACCTCCAAGATTTTCTCCCAGAGCCCCCAAACTTTCCAGGATGCCTGGCCACCCTTCCTCTTTCTGCTTGATCCTTTGCTTGCTTGTTCCTGACAAGCTTTGAGTAACGCCAGGCAGGCAAGTTCCAAAACCATCTGCGCACAGCCAATAAATCAGAAAACACAGCAAAGGATGCCTCTGGCCATCTCTCTGGACTCCATCCCCACCCAAAAGAGGGTTTAATTTCACCTGGCATCCATTCCCCGTCACGAAAGGCCTGGTTCTTTGCCCGGTGAGCTGCAGCTAAACGCCATCTTGGTTTGTTTAGCTAGGCTGAAAGCAGGAAAGGGAGTCCATAAACAGCTGGTGCCTGTGATCGCACACAGATGTGTGGTGGGAACCCTTCCATTTTCTGCAACGTTTCAGTGGAGACGAATGGCGCTTAATCAGCTATATAAATAGCAGTCGGCCAGGTCCCTGGTTCTCTAACCTTCTGCAGGACTCCCCTCCCACCAAGCTTAAGGTCAATTACCGCAGCTGACTGCCAACACCACCACAATCAGCTGTTGGACAGAGCGCCGTGGGGTGAGGAGGACTAGAAAGCTGCAAAGACTCAATCCAGCAGATGCGTGGGGGGGGGGGGGGGATGCCGCCTAAATAATTACGCTCTTTGAAATTGTGGAAGCATGTTTTGAAAAACTCAGGGCAAATTTGGGCCGCAGGTTTTGAAAGGCATAGGGCACAGGGTGATGTCAGCCCGATCCACAGTTGAAATACCGCATCCAGTTCTAGTCACCACAATCCAAAAAAGATGTTGAGATCCCGGAAAGTACACAGAGAAGAGCATCAAAGATAATTAGGGGACTGGAACTAAATTGTATGTTGAACAGTTGAGGCGGCTAGGAAAGTATGTCTATCCTATTGAAGAGAAGGATTAGGAAGGCAGGATAACTGTCTTCCAGGACCTGAGGGCCTGTCACAGAGAAGAGGGGATGGACGTATTGTCTAAGGCAGGGGTCCCCAACCACGGGTCTGCGGACCGGTACCGGTCCGCGAACAACTCCTACCGGGCCGCTGGTTGCTGGGCGCCGCCATCTTTTTTTGACGAAAAGTGCTTCGGTGAGCTTTTCCGGGTAGAAAGCCATTTCTACCCGAAAAGCTCACAGCGCTGGCGCCCGCTATCTTTTTGATGAAAAAGTGCTTCCGGTGAGGTCACCGGAAGCACTTTTTCATCAAAAGATGGCGGCGCCCACCTGATGCTGGTACCGGGCTGCGGCATAAAAAAGGTTGGGGATCACTGGTCTAAGGCACCAGAGGGCAGGACAAGAAGCAATGGGTAGAAGCTCATCAGAGAGAGATCCAAAGCTAGAAATAAGGAGAACTGTTCTGACTGTCAGAACAATCCATGGAACAGCTTCTCTCCAGAAGTTGTGGATGCTCCAATCGCTGGAGGTTTTCAAGAAAAGACTGGACAACCATTTGACTGGGATGGTATCAGGTCTCCTGTTTGAGCAAAGGGTTGGACTGGAAGACCTCCAAGGTCCCTTCCATCCCCATGATCCTGTATTCTAATCCTCAAGTTGGCTCTTAAGTCTACTTTCCCCCATTCAGTGTAGTCACACGAGCTGGGTCAGCCCTTCCTCAAATTTTGGAGGAAATTGCAACCCCATAGTCTGCTTTCCAGCGAGTGCTGTCTTCCTCCTTCAGGTGGGGTGGAGTAGCGGATTGATTGGCCATTCTGTTAAATACTTTGTTATTGTTTATGTGTGATGGGCTTGCGAGTTCTTTTGTTGTGGTATCCAGGGTCCTGCGTTGTAATCTCCTGGGTCGTTTGTGTTTTGATCTCTTTTCCATTAGCCTCCTGTGTAGTAACGGCTTGGGTAATGGGTTGTGTGATGACCTTGTGAGACTTATTGCTGTGGTATCCTTGGTCTTGTGCTGTGATATCCTGGGTCATTTGCTGTGTTGCAACTTCTTGAGTTCTTGGGGTGTAATTTCCTGAGTTTTCTGATGTGATATCCTGAGCGGGTGGCTGTGATGTAGCATTCTGGGTTTTAGTCTGGCTTCGAGTTTGGGGTCTGGGTCTGTTGTTCTTGGTGTGTGTCAGCTTGTTTGGTTTTGGGGTCAGGGGTTGCGACAGCTGGCAAAGCAGCCGTGGTCTGTTTTCTCGCAAGCCCATCACACAACCCATTACCCAAGCCCTTAAAACACGAGAGGCTAATGGAAAAAAGATCACTACAAAACAAACGACCTAGGAGATTACAGCACAAGATCCAGGATATCTCCACGACAAAACTCACAAGGCCATCACACAGCCCATTATACCAACATCAACTCCATCAACCAATCAAGAGGCAGCAATGCAGCTCCGATCACACACTGCTTGCACTGGCACGAAGCCGAAAGCACCAGCCTGAGGATGGCGAGTGGGACCTCGCCGAAACGTCGCTAAGATACTCTTAATCTTACACGGGAAAAGACCCAAACACACCTATACATACATACATACATACATACATACATACATACATACAATAGGATATCTAAAAATCACAACTCTACATTAATTGCCTCTGCTGTCCAAAACAGCGTTGACAATCAGGGCAACAACAATGTTTATAAAGTCAACTCATTAACACCCGCTTTGCTTAAGAATGGAAATTCCGGTCTCAAATGGTGGTTATAAATCAAGAACTACCTCTACACTTCAATTGGAGGGCTTCCAAGGCATGTCCATGTAATTTTCTTGGCAGAAGTACGGTGCTTGTCCATTATACCTGACTTATGGAACTGCCTTCCCTTCCAAGGTTCAGGTGGCCCCAACTCTACCTATCTTCCAGGAGGGTCTATGACAGTTCGCCCCCATCAACTTGTCCATCAAGGGACAAGATTTACACTGATGTCAAAGAAACGGTGGAATAGAATCAGAGTATTACGAAGTTTGGGACAGTTGGTACAATTGTTTGAAAAATAGAAATAAGAATAATAGAGATAAGAAAATCATACACAAAGGTATATGAATGTATACAAGTGTGTGTGTGTGTGTGTGTGTGTGTGTGTGTGTGTGTGTGTGTATTCGAGATTAGTATATGAAATAATGATGTCACTATACTGTTAATGTTAGGATTAAGATGTGTAGAATGTGAAAAAGAGCAATAAAAAAAAACATTTTAAAAAAGGGGGGAGGGGGGAAGGAATAGAATCATTAAAGAAAAGAGGCCAAAGGAGGATCAGAATGGAATCTGAACGACAAAAAATATAAAAAAAATTTTTTTTGGTTTAATTTAAATAATTAAACTGAATTGTTTAAAGCAGGGGTGTCCAACCTTGGCAACTTTAAGACTTGTGGACTTCAACTCCCAGAATTCCTCAGCCAGCAAAGCTGGCTGAGGAATTCTGGGAGTTGAAGTCCACAAGTCTTAAAGTTGCCAAGGTTGGACACCCCTGGTTTAAAGTGTCCCACAGCTTGAGTTGGCCTTGGTGAGTTCTCCCAACCGCGAGTTGGCTTGTGGCGCATTGTCCCATTCTGCTTTCAGGAGTCCTTGAAAACGTGGTTCTCCCCTCTCTCTCTCTCCCTCCCTTTTCAGGCTCTGGGTCAGGAGTTTTACAACAGCCTCAGCTGTTTTTGACTGATAAGGGTTGTTTGAAACGGCCTCTGGTGCAATCCATTTGATGATTATTGTTGTTTGCTCTTGTTGAATGGCGCACTCGACCCTGAGTTGCCTGTTGGTTGGGCAGCTGTAGAAATAATCAACAAACAGATAGACAAATAAAGGCAGCCTCCTATCGACTTCATTCAGCATGTCCTGCCCACCTCCCACTCACCCTCCCCTGCCCAGTCTGGGCTTCTGGGGTTTCCTAATAGCCTGGCGGCCAAATAATGGCCACGTGGACCGACTCACCCGTCCGTGTTGCTTGCACAAGAGCTGATCTTTCCCAAACGGCAGGGCTTCTTTTGAAATCTTTCTGGCTCCTGGATGGGAAAACAAACCCTTCTTTGATCTCCCCTCCTCTTACAAAGGGTGGAATTCAGCTTCTGCCTCTGCTTGCTGAAGTCCACAAACTGCGGTTCTTCTTCGCACAATGCAAGCCTTGTTTCCCTCATGGGGGCAACCAATTCAGCTTTACACACACACACACACACACACACACACACACACACACACACACACACGGATGAAACCTCACCATTCCATTTCTTTTCTTTCTCTGTAGTTTGCAGTGCATTGCTGCCACTTAGTGGGGGGAGAACCGAACTGAAACATCTTAAAATGGGTGAAATCTTCCAGGGAGAGAGAGAGAGAGAGAGAGAGAGAGAGAGGTGGCATCCTTTGGGAGTGATCTCTGCTTCCCAAATATCAGCAACCAGGAAAGATCTTCCCCCAACCTCCCTCTTCCATCCCTGCTTCCATGCTGTCACTGTAATATAAGTGAAAATCAATAGCTAAAACCTACGAGTAGAGGATTATAATTAAACGCTTAGATATAGAATAACAGAGTTGGAAGGGACCTTGGAGGCCTTCTGGTCCAACCCCCTGCTAAGTCAGGAAACCCTATACTATTTCAGAGAAATGGTTATCCAATCTCTTCTTTAAAAACTTCCAGTGTTGGAAGCACCACTGTTTAATTGTTCTCACTGTTAAGAAGTTTCTTCTTAGTTCTAAGTTGCTTCTCTCCCTGATTAGTTTCTATCCATTATTCTTTGTCTGGCCTTCTGATGCTTTGGAGAATAGGCTTACCCCTCACCCCTCTTCTTTTTGACAGCCCCTGAGATGTTGGAAGACTGCTATCATGTCACCTCTAATCCTTCTTTTCATTAAACTAGACCTAACCCAATTCTGCAACCCTTCTTCATCTGTTTTAGCCTCCAGTTCCCTAATCATCTTAGTTGTTCTTCTCTGCACTCTTTCTAGAGCTTCAACATCTTTTTTATAATATGGTGAGATGGTGAGATGCCATATTTCAGTGTGGCCTTAGCAAGGCCTTATAAACCGGGAATTAACACTTTACATGATCTTGATTCTATCCTTCTCTTAATGCACCCTAGAACTGTGTTGGCTTTTTTTGGCAGCTGCAGCACACGGCTGGCTCCTATTTAAATGTTTGTCCACTTGGACCCCAAGATCTCTCTCACAGTTACTGCTCTTGAGCAAAGTACTACATATATTGTACCTCTGCATTTTGGGTTTTCTTGCCTAAATGTAGAACCTTACTTTTTTTCACCATTGAATTTCATTTTAAGATGGGCAGAAGGCTGCTAAGCAAGTAGATCAGAAGGTCCACTGCATTCTCCAGAGAAACAGCCAATGGGCATCAAACACACTCAAACAGCCAATGGGCATCAAATCACCCAACATCTGTTTTTGGTTACTCGGAAAACTTCTGCAACTTTAACAGAGTGACAGAGTCGCAAGGGACCTTGGAGGTCTTCTAGTCCAATCCTCCCTGCTCAAGCAAGAAACCATATGCCATTTCATACCAACAGTTGTCCAGCCTTTTTTTTAAAAAAAACCTCCAAGTGTTGGAGCACCCACAACTTCTGGAGGCGAAGTCGTTAAAACCTTCTTTTATGCCACTCGTCTTTCCAGGTTACAAGGGACGAGCAAAATTGTGGCTTAAAAAGAAAAAGAAAAAAAAGATAAGCATGAAATAAAAGTGGTCGGATGGCAGGCGGAGAGCGGAAGGTACCTCCGTAGGTCAAACTCCCATCAAAGGAGCTCAGTGAGGATTCGAGAGAAGATGCCAATTGTCCAGAGATGTCCAAGCTAAGATTCAGGGCTAGTTTCAAAGAAACTTTACACCCAGGTTTGATTCATAGCCAGCTCAGTTGCCGTCCATCTTGCTGTATTTGGAACGAGTAGTGTATATGGAAGTTGCTGACTCGGCACAGATGGATCTTTCCCCTTTAATATTATTTTGACTCCCCCCCCACCCCCGCTCCCAGTGGTTATTTCCAAAGCAAATATTTTTTTCTTTTCTTCCTTTTTTTTTTAAAAAAAAGAACAGTATTTTCACAGGGGAACTATCAGCTCGGACTTCTGTTTTTCATTTATCATGTGTAAATTCCCTTTCTTCTGATGGAGAATCTTATTTTATTGTTTGTTTGTTTTTTATTTTATTTTAAGAAAAGGGAAACAGGTGAAGGATGCTGCTTGGACTCAGAGCCTCAAAATGCCTCTTTGTTTTGTAGTAGGAAAGCAAACAGTTTAGTTCTTGCTAATTCCCTCTAAGGGCTTATAGGAGAGGGGTGTTGTTGCCTTTTTTAATTAAAACTGCCAGACATTTCTGTCTTCGGCACACACCAGAGGGCACTACGTGGCATGTTCTAACATAATAAATAACCCCTTAACCTGCTTTAGTGCGTTATGCTCAGTAGCATGTTTTACAGCGTTACCTGGAGTCCTTGAATACTTGTTCCCTTGGCAACATGAGATAGCATTTTTATTCTTTATTATGATCACTGTTTTATGGCTGCCTTGTTCAACTGTGCTGTCATCTTTATTCTCCTTTAATGCTATTCTTTTTGTGCATCTGTGTATATGCAAGAGGGAGGGAGGGAGGGAGGGAAGAAGGGGTGGGAGGAGAGAGGGAAGAGAGAGTAAGAGAAAGAAAGAAAAGAGAAAGAAAGAAAGAAAGAAAGAAAGAAAGAAAGAAAGAAAGAAAGAAAGAAAGAAAGAAAGAAAGAAAGAAAAAAGAAAGAAAGAAAGAAAGAAAGAAAGAGGGAGAGAGAGAGAAAGGAAGGAAGGAAAGAAAGGAGGGAGAGAGAGAGCGGGAAGGAAGGAAGGAAGGAAGGAAAGGAAGGAAGGAAGGAAGAAAAGTTGACAAATCTGCTTTGAGAATTTATATCGGAGTCAAGAAGATGAGATGTCTTCACATTAATTCCTAGTGTGGGAATGTTGACATAACTTGAGGAGCCCCACATGCCCAGAAAAACCCCACTGGTATTCCAGATGTCAATTAAGGCAAGTATTCAGTTATAGCAGAAAGCTTTGGAAATTCAAAGTAATATGAAACACAGGAAGGAGCAGTTGGAAACCAACCAAAGAAAGATCCAACCTAGAATTAACGAGAAATTTCCTAACAGTGAGCACAATTAATCAATTGAATTATAGAATATATAATCAAAATCATATGAAGTATTAGTACCACTTTATAAAGCCTTAGTAAAGCCACACCGGGAATACTGCATCCAGTTTTGGTCACCACATTACAAAAAAGATGTTGAGACTTTGGAAAAAGTGCAAAGAACAGCAACTAAGATGATTAAAGGCCTGGAGATAAAAACACATGAGGAATAGTTGCAAAATTCTAGATAAAAGAAGGAGAAAGGGGGGAGATGATAGCAGTCTTCCAGTATTTGAGAGGCTACTACAAAGAAGACAGGGTCCAATTATTCTCCAGAGCACCCGAGGGCAGGACAAGAAACAACGGATGGAAACTAATCAAGGAGAGAAACAATCTAGAACTAAAAAGAAACTTCCTAACAGGAAAGACAATTAACCAGTGGAACAGAAGTTGCCTTCAGAAGTTGTAGGTGCCTCATCACTGGAGGTTTTAAAGAAGAGACTGGACAGCCACTTGTCTGAAATGGTTCAGGGTCTGGACTAGAAGACCTCCACGGTCCCTTCCAAGTCTGTTATTCTGTCACTCTGTAGGGAAGGGTTGTATAAATTGTATAAATAATTATTGTATAAATAAAAGAAAGAAGAAGATGGTAATGCAGATTATAGGTTGAACAGAAACTTTGAGAGACAGTAGATGAAAGTAGAGGGATTAGGCTGTGTTTAGAGTGCTGGGCCGAATCCTGTTTCTACAGGCCTATCTTCACATCTTATTAACCAAATATGTACATGGTGGTTGTCCCAAGGAAAGAAACTCTACCCAACATCTGCATATTTAAAGCAGTTCTTCAGAAACCTTTTTTAGAACATGTTTTTTTTTTTTTAAATCTGTTGGTTTGAGGAGAGAGACGTAAAGCCTCTCTTGAGTTTTAACCCACCTGGGACCTTCACCAGCCTCCCATCTGCTGAGATTTGCCTTGTGACAGCTGTCATCTGAAAAGTGTGTCCAAGTGGAAAACAGCAGTGCAAACAAGCAGGTGTTTCTTTGGTCCGGCTAGCTACGTCACTTCCTCTGATCTTCACTTTCACACTAGGTTGAATCTACAGTGGGCGATCATCTGTCCTGTAAGGGAATAGAGGAAGACAGCTGGATCCTTCCAATCTCATCAAGGCTTCCTTGAAATGTGTTGGTTGACTTCAGTGGTGGGTTTCAAAAAATGTTCCTACTGGTTCTGAGAACAGCTCACTTTGCGTCAAAGTTGGTGTGCTGTGCATTGTGTGTGTGCAACGTGCAGAGACTGCCAAATGGTGAGCTGTGCTAGTTTTTAGCTCAGCTGAGGCGCGGAAATCTGCTCTGCCGTGCGAATCAGTTGAGCTAATAAACAACAGAACATAGGAGAGGTGAGAGGTAAGAGCGGAGGCTGGTGGGTGGTCCCAGTCAAAAATTTTCCCAACCAGTTCTCCGAACCACTCAAAATTTCCCCTACCGATCTGCAAGGACCGGTCAAGCTGAATACCAGCCCTAGTTGACTTGCTATCCTCTTCGAACTGAAGAAGCTTCTTGGATGAGAAGCGAAACGTTGTCATGGGGGGGAAAAAAACAAAGAAAATTTAAGTTTCCTTTTGGGAAAACACCTTTGGGATGTTTTCACTCATCTTTCCTGCATGTGGTGCAACTGGTGACTGAACCATTATACTTTCAGAGATGGTGATCTGGAATCGTTGCAGAATAGTTTCACCACTACTGCTTTTCAGGATGTAGAAGTCAGTCACATCCAGGAATTATTGCTTTGGGTGTGACTCTGTTTGGTCCAAGGGCAACGGGGGTGGGGAGAATAAGAGAGAGATTGTAATTAGCACCATTGCCCTGATGATGTTACATAGTTGGGTAATGAAAGGTCTGCAAGAAAACCGTCAAATTCAGAGACCTCCTCCTCTTCCTCCTCCTTAAACCCCACATCCGTCTACCACTGATGATGTTACCTAGTTGGGTCATGAAACATCTGCAAAAACAACAACACCAAGCTCAGAAAGCACCAAGGACCCCAGAGTCATTCTCCTCCTCCTCCTCCTCTGCAAGAAAACCACCATGCTCAGAGATCACCAAGGACCCCACAATTCAACCCTGAGCTACAAATATTCTCTTACAGATGAACAAAGCACCCACTTCCTTCCACGCCTCTCCCAGGTTTCCAGCGTCTCCCCTAAAGAAAACTCTGCCTTCCTTCCTTACTTTCTTGCACAGGGTTTTCTGCTGGGTTCCACCATTCCTACATTTATTTTTATTTTTTTAATGAAACCTGGAAGTTCCCTTGCTGAATTTTTCTTTTCCCACCGTGCCAAACTTAGCTTAGATCCTTAACCTCCCTGCTGATGATCAACGCTAAACAAGCCAAGGAAAATGTCTGCCCTCCCGAATATCATTTACATTTCCTGCTCCTGGAACCGGGGAAGAGGCACCGGCAATTTGTTCTTTGGCAATGGCCAGCCCTCCCCGGCTGCCCCTCCGGCTGCCCCCAATTTGCTTCTGACAGGCCTAATGCATCTTGGAAAGAGGAGGGGGAAGGAAGAGAGGCCGGAGCTAATCAGAACTGATGTATGAAAACTGAAAACGCCTAATTGGTTCTAATTTGTTGTTAACATCCCACTCGCTCTGCTGCTAAAAATAAAAATAAAAGTCAGGTATGGCAGGGTTTACAAAGCAAGCTGAGAGACCGGCTCTCTAGCAGGGGTTGGGTTGAGTTTATTTATCTACTTGGGCTGAGTTTATTTGGATTCTTAAAATAACGCTTGGGAGGCCCATCTCTCTGGGTAAGAGTCCAGATTCTTCCCCTGCAGGTAGTCTTCAACTTACCAAAGATCACTTAGTGACTGTTCGAAGGTACAACGGCACTGAAAAAAAAAAGAGACCGATGACTGTTTTTTCACACTTACGACCGTTGCAGCATCCCCAGAGTCGCGTGATCAGAATCCAGACGCTTGGCAACTGACTCGCATTTATTTATTTTATTTTTAATTCAAAGTTTTTATTTTTTTTTATTTTTTTACACATCTCTTCACGTGAGCCATGTGATTCCAGATTACAATATTTATACATAGTCCTAGTTACACTTTCAACTTTCTTAATTAATAGCGCTTCAAATGATGACCCCTTCGACTAATCTTTAGATAAATTTCCCCTTCATATTCCAGAAATTGACCCCTCTGTTGCTGAAGTCGTATTTCCTGCAATCGAATTTGGTGCGGTTTACCTTGAGTTTGTACTTGAGTTTTTTTTTACTCTTGTCTTGCCTTCTGGTGCTTTGGAGAATAGCTCGACTCCCTCTTCTTTGGGGCAGCCCCTGAGATATTGGAAGACTGCTATCAAGTCTCCCCTAGTCCTTCTTTTCATTAGACTAGACCTACCCAAATCCAGCAACCGTTCTTTATATGTTTTAGCCTCCCGGCCCCAAATCAACCACTGTCTTGCAAGACAATTGCTTTTGGGTGCCATCAGACACCTTGAAGAATTGATGCAGAAGTGAGAAAGGGCCTGGGGTAGGGTTCAACCCGCAAGCTCTCTGTTCTTCTGGTGGCTTTCCAATGTGAAATACGGTTGCCTGGGTGCCAAAACAGGAAAGAAACACACAGATACCTCCTTTCTATGAAGGATTTCATCTTTTAATGCGAGGCAGATGCATTCTCTCTCTCTCTCTCTCTCTCTCCAATGAATCATTCTCTGTCGTTTTCCTTTTTTTAATAAAAAAAAAAAACCCTCTTCTGATGTCTGAACTCTCTTCCTGTCCAGGGAGAGGAAATAAGCCTCCTGGACAGCACTTCATCTCTTGTCTTAACCTCGGTCCAAGTTTGGGAGGGAGAGGAGGTGGGGGGAAGGGGTAGGGGGCAAAACAAAGGGAATAAGAAAGGATGATGTCACCCCAGACACCACTTGCAATCCCCCTCTTTCTCGAATCTTATTGTCTGTCTATTGCCTCTTTCCACAGCCCCCTTAAGAGCTCTCCAGGCTAAATGAGAGCAAGCAAAGATTTCAAGAGGAAGGCCGTTGGAGAGCGAATTCCAAGGCAATTTTTCATGCCAGCCCCTTAGTGATTTAGGATTGCCTCCTCCCTCCCTTTTCTTTGCACTAGATTAAAGAGGAGGGAGGGAGGGAGGGAGGGAGAGAGAGAGAGAGAGAGAGAAGAAAAAACAAAGGCTATGAAGTATTTTCAAACAGGAGCAGCCCCAGCTAAACACCCTGGACTTTTTCCAATGTCAAGTCGATTTATGACTTTTTTGTTTGTTTGTTTTTTAGATTTTTCTCCCCTCTTTCCTCTCCTTTTGGCCGCCATCTGTTTTCCAAAACCAGGAAATGTCTCAAAAAGCATTTGCTAAAAGCAAATCAGGGATCCAGAAAGCTTGGAACGGACGGAGGGGGGGGAAAAAAAAAACACAGTGCAGGAAGTGGCCTTTCAAAAGGGATTATTATGTAAATGACGAGACTAATAATCAACCTTCAGAATTGTCCTCTGGAGGCTTTAGCGAAGATCTGATCTCAGAGTTTAGGAAGCAGGAGTGCAGGAAGAAATGGCGGCTGGGAAAGGAAACGATCCTTCGTTTTTAGTGCAAACTGTTGAAGGCTCTCGCAAGGCTTTCAATCAGGATGGCAGGATGGCACCGGGACAGACCCCCCTGCTACCCCGAACTGGTGCCCAAAAGAGTGGACAACAAATAGAAATAATGAAACCTTGGCAAAAGCTTGCAGGAGTTGATAATCAGGTGAAACGATGGGCTCTGTGCTATGGCGGGATAGATGCACTCAGACCCATGGCATGAGGATGTGACGTGCCAGAAAACGTCACTGACTCCTGCCACAGGTACTAGAGGGAAGAGAAACAGTAAATGCAAAAAGTTGCAACTGGTTAAAACTTCTTGGATGAGAAACAAAACTTCTTCTTCTTCTTCTTCTTCTTCTTCTTCTTCTTCTTCTTCTTCTTCTTCTTCTTCTTCTTCTTCTTCTTCTTCTTCTTCTTCTTCTTCTTCTTCTTCTTCCTTCTTCCTTCTTCCTTCTTCCTTCTTCCTTCTTCCTTCTTCCTTCTTCCTTCTTCCTTCTTCTTCTTCTTCTTCTCCTCCTCCTCCTCCTTCTCCTCCTCCTCTTCCTCCTCCTCTTCTGCTTCTGCTTCTCCTCCTCCCCCTCCTCCTCCTCCTCTTCCTCTCCACTTCTTTCCTCCTCCTCCTTCTCCCCCTCCTTGCAAATCCCTCTCAGGGAGCACCAAAGACCCTTCTTTTCACCCTCGAGCTACCCAGATTCTCCTTTATTGGTACCACTGCGAGTTGCACAATTCTCCCTCCCTCGAGGGATCTTTGGGTGCCATACCAAAGCACAGGCCCTCCAACCAGTCCACTGCCTCTGCAGAGCTACCGTTTAAAGCTGGCCTCCCCTTTCTCTGACCCCCCCTCCCCTCCAGAGTCCCTGAGTGAGATGTTGTGTTGAGCGTTTCAGGCCACAGGAGGAAGTTAGTGTTCGTGTGAGATGGTGGGTTGGCTTTCCTGACATTGTTTGAACCTAGCAGCTGCTCAAGGATGCCAAGTCTATTTAACCAGTAGAACGAAGGATGAAAACAGAAGGGCTCCACGGTGCATGTTTGCTATATAACTCGAAGCACCAGAGGCAGCGCAAAACCAACATTTATTCTCGCTTCAAGGGCAAAACGTTTCCCCATGTTTGCATCTTTACGCCTTGCCTGAAGGCACAAGATGTAATGAAGGACTTTTTAAAAGCAGGATGTACAGATGCCTCCGCCCACCCTGTACAGATGCCTCCGCCCACCCTTGTCCCTACCGTTTATTTATATTTATATTTATATTTATATTTATATATATATATATATATATATATATATATATATATATATATATATATATATATTCTGTTGCATGGAACGAGGGAAGAATCCCTTCCTCGGGGAGGAAACTCTTGACCCCAGCCTGCCCTACGAAGAAAGTACACTTATATTTTATTGCTGTGTTTTTGGCAAATCGCTGCAGTCAGCAGGAATACACAAACAGGCAGGCCCACACTCCCCCTCTACCTCAAGGAAAGAGAGGCGAGAAAAAGAGTACGTATTTTGACAGCTTGGTTGTTTAATGCATAAGAAGTGCTGGAGGGGCCAATGGGCTGAGGGCTTCAAGAGAGATATCAAGTTAGTCTTGGTAGATGCCTCTCATCTGGGTCTCCTCAGCCAGTTCCTGTTAGTTGAGGATCAGGATAAACCGAACAGCAGAGTTTGGGGGGACCTCCGAGGTCTTCTAGTCCAGTGATCGCCAACCAGTGGGCCGGGGACCACTGGTGGTCCACAGAGAAATGTCACCCCCAAAGCAATTAATCCAGGCTGTGCGGGAACACAAGGCTGCGCTGCCCACATGGCCCGCGGGAACACAAGGCTTGCGTCGCTTGCATTGCGAACATGAGGTAGTGAGGGGAGGGGGGAAAGGGCGGAAGGGGGGAACTTGCCCACTCACCTCACTTGGCCACCGGGCTGCTTTTTTCTGCTTCTTTCTTCTTCTGCTTTTGGCTGCATGCAAGGAAAGCAGCCAAAGTCTTTCTTTCTCTCCCCCAAACTCTGCCAGCAAATGACTCTTTGGGACCCTGCAAGGCCTCCTGCTCCAAGAGGCTGTGCTGGCACGGCAAGTCTCAAAAAGACTCATTTCTGGAGGAATTTTGGGGGAGAGAAAGAAAGACTTCTGCTGCTTCTGCTGCTTTCCTTGCATGAAACCAAAAGTCTCTCTCTCTCTCCCCCTGAGAACAGAGCTGGGGATGGTATCCTGTGATCCCAAATAAAGAACGATCGATCGGTAGGAAAATGGGGTGGGGAATTTTCCTGCAGACTTTTTTGGGGATTTTCCCAGGGTCTCTGGTCCGCGGGGTTTAAAATTATGAGTTTGGTAGTCCCTGAGGTCCAAAAGGTTGGCGACCCCTGTTCTAGTCCAACCACCTGCTCAGGCAGGAAACCCTATCCCACTTCAGACAAATGCTTGTCCAATCTCTTGTTAAAAACCTCCAGTGATGGAGCCCCCACAACTTCTAGAGGCAAGCGTTCCGCCGGTTAATTGTTCTCACTGTCAAAAAATTTCTCCTTAGTTCTAGGTTGCTTCTCTCCTTGATTAGTTTCCATCCATTGCTTCTTGTCCTGCCTTCAGGTGCTTTGGAGAATAGTTGACCTCCCCCTTTCTTTGTGTCAGCCCCTCAAATATTGAAACACTGCTATCATGGTCACCTCCCATTCCTTCTTTTTGTTAAACTAGACCTACACAGTTCCAGCAACCGTCCCTCATATGTTTTAGCCTCCAGCCCCCTAATAATCTTCATTGCTCTTCTCTGCACTCTTCCCAGAGTCTAAACATCTTACCAAGGCTTTATAAAGTGGCCCTAACCCTGGTCATCTTGGTTCTCCGTTAATGCAGTCTGTGTTGGCTTTTTTGGCAGCTCCTGGGTGAAGTTCGCAGTTCCTTCGTGAACACTCTGCAGCTATGTTCCTTTCTCAGGAGCACCCCGACTCATGCTGGAAATTATGTCACACCGTTGCAAGGAAAGCATACCTTTGGCTATCACTGAATGACCCACCAGGGCAGCTGTTCTAAGAATAACTTTGCAGTATTTGAGTAAAGGGGAAGTTGAGTTTAATGTTTCTTCTTTCCTTCCGACCCCATCACTTAAGGCCCAGGAGTCAAATTAAGATGACTAACTTCCTCAGGAGAGAACCATATATAGGATGCAATTATCTATCAATGTTCCTCCCACGAATGGGATTTGGGACCAATAATAATCCTGGTCCTGGAATCAATTGGAGTTGAACTTTCGAATTAATTCAGGACATCAATCCACGTCCATCGGAATGTTCAGAGCTACGGAGATACCTCTTAGGATTTGATTCAGAATAGGAAAGAAATTGGTTTAGACTGAACCCACTCCCTTCAATTAGCATCAATTAGCATCCTTTAATACGCAGATGTACCTGTGGGGAAAGCTTCCCATTGAGTGATACATGTTCCATGCCATCCACTGGGTCTAGGACAATTGACTGCAGCGACATTGCCACACCCACTTCTCCCCATCACAGCTGACCTATTACGGACATTAATTCTCAGCTGGCCCTCCACCAGTGCTCCTTCCCTGCCATTCCCCCTCCCCCCATCCTCCCTGCCCCCGCCACGTGGCCACAGGACATTTATCCCTGACTGATTCACAGTGTGGGACAACTACTCATCAGCCAATCCACTTGCCGAAGAATAGGCCTCTGTCTTCCTATTGGACGGCAGTGATCTCGGATCAGTTCAATTGTCTCATTCTACGATCCACTGATTCCATCACGCTTCCACATGATTCAGAAAATGGCATGTTCACTTGAGCATTACATAGGCACATGTATGTGTTATACTGGGGGATGCATCGGTGGCTCAGTGGCTAAACGCTGAGCTTGCCGATCAGAAAGGTCGGCAGTTCGGCGGTTCGAAGCCCTAGCGCCGCGTAACGGAGTGAGCTCCCGTTCCTTGTCTCAGCTTCTGCCAACCTAGCAGTTCGAAAGCACATAAAAAATGCAAGTGGAAAAATAGGGACCACCTTTGGTGGGAAGGTAACTGTATTCCATGCGTTTTTGCCATTTAGTCCTGCTGGCCACATGACCATGGAGACATCTTCGGACCGTGCTGGCTCTTTGGCTTTGTAACAGAGAGGAGCACCACCCCCTAGAGCCGGAAACGACTAGGACGTATTATGTGCGAGGGGAACCTTTACCTGTATATGTTGTATTAAAGCACTCACCCAATTTAACTGCAGTCCAGTAGAATATTTGAAGTTCAGTTGTAAACTCCTCTTGTAAGGAAAACTTTACATGCAGTAACTTTAAGGTCAGAGTTCCACACTTTGCTGCCACGAGATACATAATTTAACAGTCTACCTTTTCAAAACCTTGAATTTGGCCATCCTCTTTTCCTATCTAGTGACAAGCCTCTGTTTATCCTATCACTGAAAATTGTTTTTTTCTGGTTGTTTTCTAGACAGCCCTGTTTAAATTAGGTTTCATAGGAGCCAAACCCAGAATCT
Source organism: Notechis scutatus (assembly GCF_049901735.1). Taxonomy (NCBI): domain Eukaryota; kingdom Metazoa; phylum Chordata; class Lepidosauria; order Squamata; family Elapidae; genus Notechis; species Notechis scutatus. The sequence goes on along the minus strand of NC_142021.1, from coordinate 8,566,436 downwards.
GGATTCACTAGAGATGGCAACGTGACTGACCCTTAAAACTTGCACAGAGGGCTTTCAACAAGTAAAGTCGATGGGGGGTAGCCAGATTCGCTTAATGACTTTAATGATTCAATTGGGGGAAGGTTGTAAAATCGGACATCACTCATTTAGGATCCAAACTGGGTTTTGTCACCAGGACCAGAGTTAGTTTTCTGAGCTTTAGGAGGTGTGATGGAGCCCATCCTTGGGGAATTTCTCTCTACCAGAATGTGTGCTTTGTGCTATTCTATACGTAGAAAATTCACTGAACGGCCGCTTCGCTTCCAGTCCCAACAGCAGTCGTAAGTCGGGGACAACCTATACATTTATCCTCCTGAAGGATCGACATTAATACCTGGGGAAACTAGGGGGAGTTGGAGTTACACGGAAATCTATGCAAGTTTCAGGTTTTCAAGGGGGTGTAAAACATTAAGAGGGGCGTTTTTACAAGCGATTCCCTAAAACTTTTGTCGCCCAGGTATCTTCCTTAAAAATACTCTCAAGGTGGCCAACCCCGTCGCTTAATAAAACAATGAAAGCACTGAAAATTCCGGCTCCTCCATGCAAGAGATAAAACGGGGAGATAAACTTTAATCTACGGCAGCGGGAAATAGAAAAACTGGTACAATTATCATCCCACTGTAGCGCCAGGAAACCATATCGGTCTGTTATTAGAACTGTCAAAGGCTTTGTTATCTGCAAAAGACTTTATAAAAACAAAGCGCTTTTTGCTATCTCCCGAAATGCACTAAAAAGGGGAATGAAGATGCATTTTGCACCGGGGAAGGATTCCAGATTTTCCATTGCAAGCAGTCCTTTTTCTGCCACACACTTGGGGAGAGCACCAGAATGGAATCACAGGTAGCCTTTGACTTACATCAGTTCATTTAGTGACCATTTGAAATGACCAATGGCCAGGAAATCCCAGGGCTACAGGCCAAACGGGGAATGCCACCATTTTCGTACCTGTCCGTGAAGTCATGAACCCCAAATTCAGTTCCCGGCGGACTTTCCCTACCCATCTTTTCCACGAGATCCACATCCACCGATTGTATCATCCAGAGCAAGCAAAAAAAGAAAAGAAAATCAATATCTCTCCTGACCCCCTTAAACTGATTTGAGCGTCCACAAAAGAAGTTCAGCTACTAATTGCGCCAATTTAGCAACAGCGATTTAGTTAAGTTAGTTATTAAATCAATTGGTCTTCTGGGCTTCGAGAACAGCTGCCTTTCGTGTGCTTGACTTTGCTATCTCCCTCCTGTCAACAAGGCTGTCATTCCTAAAGAGAGGTTGTTTTTTTTAAAAAAAAAATAACTGAAGACTCTGGATGGCAGGAGACAGGGCAATTGGGACCGATCCATCAGCATAGAGCTGGAAGGGGACCTTGGAGGTCATCTTGTCGAGCTTCTTGCTCAAGCAGGAGACCCTATACCATTTCAGACAGATGGATTTCCCAGTCTCTTCTTAAAAACCTCCAGTTTCTCCTTGGTTCCAAGTTGCTTCTCTCCTTGATTAGTTTCCATCCAGGGTGGGATTCTACCGGTTTGGACCAGTTCTATAGAACCGCTTGTTACAATTCTGTGCAGTTCTGAGAACTGACAAATCATGCCCCTGGCTGGCCCTGCCCCTCTCCATCCACCCCACCCGTCCCTGCCCAGTCGGTCCTTATCACACATGTGTGACATCGCGCGCATGACCAGCACTGCTGACTGCATTCTCACCACCAGTCCCTCCTTAAGTTTTTTTTTCCCCTCCCAACAATCAGCTGTTCCAACGATCAGCTGTTCCAATAATCAGCTGTGCCAGGATCCCCCTCACTGTCTTACTGCTTTCGCCCAGGAGGTTTCCCTGAGGCCCAGGAGGCAAAAAGGGGCGCGGGAGGGGGGTGCTGCAAAAAAAAGAAGAAGCCATGCCCACCCAGTCCATCTGGGCACTCCCACAGAACCAGTAGTAAACATATTTGAATCCCACCCCTGGGATTTCCATCCATTGCTGCTTCTCCTGCTTTCTGGGGCTTTGGAAAGCAAATTGACGCCCTTCCTCTTTGTGGCAGCCACTCAAATATTGGAACACTGCTATCATATCCCTCCTAGTCCTTTTAAACTAGGGGTCCCCAATCTCCAGTCCATGCACCAGCACCGGTCCATGGCATGCCAGAAACCGGTCTGTGCAAACAAGCAAAGCCCCGTCCATGGGACGCAGGCAGCATGCTAAACAACATCCCTTCCGGTCCATGAAAAAAACATTTCTTCATAGAACCAGTCCCTGGTTGCCCAAAAGGTTGGGGACTGCTGTTCGAGACTGGGTGTCAGCAACCCGGGACACTTCCTTTATACCTTAGGGGAGCCTTACTCCCATGTCGCCCCTTTTGTCTTAACTGTTCGTGCCTTCTGGCAGCTCTGTGCATACATGCGCACTGGGAACAGGCTCCCCTTGCTCCTCTGCCTCGCTGCTGCCAGACTCCAGAGGCTCTGGAGTCAGCACCCCACTCCCAGATGGCCCTCGCCCCATCTCTGTATCGGACGCAGGGCCTTCGTCCGAGTCCTCCCCAGACTCCTGGACTGGTCCCTGTTCTTTCCCACTGTCCAATTCCACTGCCGTCTGCACAGGCTGCCGGCGAACCACAACATGATCTTCCCAGCTGGCTTTTGACAAGCAAAGCCAACGGGGGAAGTTGGACTCGCTTCATGACTGTGCATGAGTCACTTAACAACTGCATGGATTCATTTAACAACCATGGCAAAAAGAGGTGATAACAACAGGCGTCCACTGCCTTGACTTGGAAGAGACTCAGCTGAGCAATTGCCTTGGTTCGCAACAGAAATGCATAGCGGCCGTAAGGCAAGGGCTACCTACATGCATATTTCTTTTCCTTCCTTTCTTTGTGTTCCCTGCTAAAGAAATAAAAGTTCCCATGGATTATTAACACTCACTTCCCAGTTATAAACCATCCCATTTCCAGACTATTTTGAAAGTACCAGTTTCTCTAGATTTTCCCCCTTTTTTGCACCCACGAGATTCATTCTTTTTTTTCCCTCCCCTTCTCCTTGGTGCTAAATGCATCCCCCTGACTACAATTAAAAATGTTGACACCTGGTTCAGCTCTGCAGATTAGGATTTGATTTTCCGTAATTATACGTTATCACTTGCATTCAGCAGCAATTTTGCCTTCTGTACAGCACGATAACACTTATTAATTCAATAAAAGAAATCAATTCACAGGCAAATTCAGAAAGGTAACACCTCTGCAACTTAGCATCTTCCCCAAATCGGATCATGATTGGACTCTGGATCTTGCTATTTAATCAGTAATGGGGTGATTACAAAACAGGAGACCCCTCAGATGTTAATTAAAAGTGTCCCTGTTTATCAGGGACTAGAAGGCTAATAGGGTGCCATGCCCCCAATTGTCTAATGTTTGACTCCACACTTAAAGAGTTATTTACAGGGACATTTATTCTTCCTCTTTGTTCTCCAGAAGATCCAGAAGGCAGGATCAGTTCTTCACTGGATATTGCCCTAGATCCTTAGCCTTCAATCATTCCTTGTCTGGCCTTGTCAGGTGCCTTGGAAAATAGCTTCTGGATCCCCCTTCCATCCTTCCACCAATCAAAGCGCCTGGAGAAATAGCCACGTATGAATCCCACCCACCCCCCCCTTGAGCAAAACTCCAACCTGGCTGGCAATCATGGTAACCCAGCCTGGCATCTGCCTAGCTCCCAATTCTCTCTTCTGCCGCGTGCAACCAGAAGATAACGTATCTCCTTCATTCTGTTCCTCTCCTGGACATAAAGCATACACGACTGCTGACACTAATGTGATCAGACAGGCTGTCAGCGTTTGTGATTGTTGTGAGTCGACTGGAGTTTTTGCTAAATTGCTTGTAACAAGGATCTTTCCTGGGTAGGTATCTGAATTCCGGATGGGCAGTTGTTTCTAGCCAGAAGGCCTTCTTGGGTTAGAGAGGAGCTTCAGTTCTCCAAGGAGAGCTTTTTCCTGCTAATAATATCTTTGGAAGGTTCCATCTTATCCCTGAGATTATTCCTCCCGTTCATTTATCCTATTATCAGGTCTTGGACCATTTCACCACCAGACTCGAGACAGCTTCAGAATATCAGAAAAGCCAGGCTCATTTGTAACTTCTGGCTTTTATTTATTTCCTGGACAACTTCTCCATTGCAGGTGTACAGAAAACCCTGCCAGATACCTTGGCGTTGAGTGAATTATTGAGGAACTAGCTCGATACCCATGCTTCGCTATGAAACTATATGGTCAGGCTTAGTTTTGGGGGAGGAAAATAAGGGGGGGGGATTCTGCCTACCAGCATCCATCAGTATTCATCATATTCATCTGGCTAGTGTCCTGTCAGGGTGTGAGAGTGGAGGGCTGTTTGGAAACTCAAGCAGTATTTGCTGTGTGAGCAAGGAGGAGACAGCAAGGAGCCTGGGTGTGGCTTAGCTCAACTGCTCTGTACTAAAGCTGCTTGGTGCTGTGAAACTAAAACTGAAACTCGTCTCCTCTGCTTGTGTTTTGCATTTGGAACAGATTTCTTTTCAGGTGGGGAGGCAGAGTAGAACTCCTTAGCATCAGAGCATGTTAATAATAATATAGGAAATGCTAATGCTTTGATGGTCATTTAAAGAAAAAAAGTTCTTAGTGAGCACCTAAAAGCCAAGATGAACATAGGGGCCAAATTTCAAGTTTGTAGGCTTTACGGTTCTGGAGATTTTGTGATGATGCGTGAGTGGCATTTTGCTTTCAGATAGATAGATAGATAGATAGATAGATAGATAGATAGATAGATAGATAGATAGATAGATAGATAGATAGATAGATAGATAGATAAAGAGGGAGAGGGAGAGAGGGAGAGAGAGAGAGAGAGAGAGAGAGAGAGAGAGAGAGAGATGAATTTGGATTGGATTGCTGAGCTCCAAGCTTTGGTTTTGCATTTTGGGGTGGGTTGCCAACTAAATATTACAAAGCCATGCTTTGCTTTCAATAAATTGGATCCCTTGGTCCACAGCTGTTGCAGTCTCCTCTGGTTGATTTGGATGGTCCATCTTTCCTGGCTTGCAGGATTGAGAGAGTAGAGTGCCACACATGTGGAAGGAAACACGGTTCACTTTTCCACCTTGGTTTTCATCTTCTGCTTGATCCTGAAATGGTTGTTTATACATAAGGCAGGATGATCAACCCAGGTCCTTCAGATGTTCCTGAACTCCTCAACGTTGTCATGCTGGATGTCTCTGGAGATTCTCAGTCATCCAGGTCATGCTTGTCCCAAAGGTGCTTTTCCAAGAGGCAACTGGATTTTCTGGACTTTCAGCTCTGAGAAGAGCTGAAGAAACTTCTTGGATGAGAAGCGAAACGTCTTCAAAGAAAAACAAAGTCCAGTTGCCTGATGAAAAAGCACCCTTGGGATAGTCATGTTGGCTATGAGAGGCTGCTCAACAGCTGGCAACAATGCCAAATGTTCATGGTTTGTTAGCCTTTGGTGCCTTTGCTAGTCATTTCAATCATAATAGAGCTGGAAGGGACCTTGGCGGTCTTCTAGTCCATCCCTCTACTCAAGCAGGAGGCCCTATACCGTTCCAGATCAGTGGCTGTCCAGTCTCTTCTCTCCAGTGATGTTCCTACTGGTTAATTGTTCTCACTGTCAGGAAGTTTCTTTTGAATTCCAGATTGCTTCTTATCCTTGATATACCCGTATATCTCTCCACCCATTGTTTCTTGTCAATGAACGCCTTTCAACAAGCAATGGTCATAAAATGAACTGCCCCCCTGCTCTGCCCTCAAATTCAGTGTCTGATAACTCTATTATAGCCCCAAGTTTCTTCAGAGACATCGTTTCTCAAACTAAATTAGTTGGCTGGCCTAGAAATGCTAAAAAGTTTAAAACGACATTTTTCAGCAGTTTAAAAGGCAGGCCAGGGTTTTGACCCGTCCTAAGCTTCCTTCTCCTAGAGGTGACTTTGTGAAACCTTTCAGTATTCCCCAGTAGACTTGGAAAGATACAAGGTAGATTTTAAAATGCGCTGTTGATTTAGTTTAAGCTGCAATATTAAAGGTGGATAAAGCTAGAAAGCAGGGTTTGCCTTCCAAGGTCATGATTTCTTAGCTGGAGGTCGTTTTTTTTTATATTAAGCATTAAAAGTTTGGAGCTCTGCCTTGTGCTGAACGTGTCTTCCATTCTCCTTTCACCTCCAGCCTTGGGGTAAGCCCAGAAGGAAGTCCTTACATCATTCTTCTCTTGTTCCTTTAATCCCACCCCCAAAACCCCTCGGAAAGGCCATTTTAAACATCACTTTCTGTCCTGGGCTCCTTACTACCCCAGGCTCAGGAAACAGCCCTTCACCTCACACATAGAATATAGAATCATAGGGCTAGAAGAGACCTTGGAGGTCATGTAGTCCAACCCTTATACCCATCCCAGTCACTCCAGAGTTACCTTATCAAGAAATAGACTTCGGTAAGCATCACCAAGGAGGATTTTATTTTCTGCAACATGCATACATAAAAGTCCTTTTGGTCATCCAATAATTCCACCTCCCCAATAGTGTAAACACGATCCACGAGCACCCTTAAAAACCATGCGGAACCAAGGCCAGAAATGCACTCAGAAATTGTGTTTTCAGTGGATTTAGGAAAGAGACTGCTTTGCTTTCTCTGATAAACCAGTGAAATACGGGTCTGGCAGTGGCAATAGGATTAAAGTCTAGCCTGATCTATATTAAAGTCTAATTCCTAATCAGTATCCTTCATTCCATTCAGATGAGCTTGAGGAAGGTATTTACGTATCTTGTGTTTCCTTGCATGGCCACTTCCTACTTTGGACATGCTTCGAGTCTTCCGTGTTGGACTGAGAATGAGGGACTAGAGTCCAAGCTTCTTTGACCATACATTGTCCAAACATTGTCACTGTCAGCCGTTCAGTCGTGTCCAACCCTCAGCCACTCTATGGATCGCCACTCTCCATGCCCCCCCTGCCTCCTTCAGATCCTCCATGGTCATCTCCATATCATCCTTTACGACAGAGAGCTCCAAGCTTGGCCACTTTAAGACTTTGCGGACTTCCAACTCCCAGAATTCCTCAGCCAGCTATGCTGGGAGTTGAAGTCCACAAGTCTTAAAGTGGCCAACTGTGGAGACCCCTCCTTTATAGTCAGAGGTGGTATTTAGCAGTTTCTGACCGGTTCTGGAGAATTTGGAGTAGTTCGGAGAACTGGCAAATACCGCCTCTGATTGGCCCCACCTCCATCTCTTCTCCGCCTCCCATTGAGTCCCAGCTGATCGGCTGGGTCTCCTTTTGTGGCCCTGTACAGGAGAACGGAGCTGGAAAGCAGGTTAGTGGGGTGGGGTGGGAAGGGGGATTTTGCAGTAACCTTCCCCTGCCACGCCCACCAAGCCACGCCATGCCCACAAAGCCACGCCCACAGAACCGGTAGTAAAAAGTTTTGAATCCCACCACTGTTTATAGTGTCCAGCCGACAGGTACTAGGGTGGCCTTTTCTCCTTTCTCCATTGACCACTCATAGCAGGATTGACTTCTTGAGTGAGTCAGCTCTCATGACGTGGGCAACCTATGGCAGCCTCTGTGTGGCGATCTTGGCTTCAAGTGGTGTTTTTGGTTGGGTTCAGACAGAACTGTCCACATGTGGGACGTTCCTCATGCCAATTGGCATCTTTGCTTTGAGCATTGTCACTGCAAAAGCACCAAAAATGTGCGGGGTGCAGCTGGAGTTCGTGGTTCCTGACCCGGGCCTCCACAAGCAACCGTGTGATGCGGCTTTGCCTCTTGTATAATTTTCACACAGTTGCAGCTGATTAAAATGCCAAACCTGGAATAAAGTTTGCAAAGATTTGCAAAATTTAGTGTGCGCTCCCATCAAGGCCGCTGGTCATTTGTTTCCAGATTGCCTGCCAAACAGGAAAAGGGTGCTGGGAAAAAACTGTCTTTCTGTGTGAAATCCCTGTCAAATCCAACTCATGGAACGGATTTATTGTTACATATTGTGAGGTGGGATTGCCCTCCCTCTTCTATTTGTCTTAGTCAACTCCTCCAAGGCAATAGTTAACAAAAGAGAATTGACGTAGCTTTCTAGGCACTTTGCACACACTGCTGTAGAGTCAACTGTAAAACAAAACTTATTATTGCAATTATTAGTTATTATTGCTTGGGGAGGAGAGGAGGGGGAGGAAGAGGAGGATTCTGGGTCTCTGAACCTGGTTATTTTCTTGCAGACATTTCATTACCCAACTAGGGTTACATTATCAGTTCTAAAAGAGTTTAGCAGAGGAGAAGGAGAAATAATAATTGCCAGTGCTGAGACTGGGAATAGGGCACGTCTGAGCCAATTTAGTGAAATCAGGAGAAAGTGAGCTCAACTGCTTAGTCTTTTTGTGCAAAGCGCCTCGGCCGTTTGAGACGATTATAGGAAACGTGCTAAAATTGCACTGTGTCATTTTCCTGCTCTTGCTCCCCAGTTATGGCTATTAATACAAAAGGCCCATTTTTCTGTATTCATCTTCCATAAACCCCACTCACCTTGAAAGCTTTTGCTGCACACGCTACTCAAATTGCTCTGATAGCGTATGCAGAGACGGTCCCTCCAAGCGCTAAAGGACACACGTGTTTGTCTATGTAGCGATGGAGATGCCAAGGGGCACCACCCAGGCACTTCCAAAAATGGGATTCAGAAAACAATGAAGGTGGAATGGAAGACAGGTATGTTCAGGGAGAATGATCTGCGGTTGTAACAGCAGCACGTTCAGGCTGCGTTATAATGAGGAGAGCTTCTTCCTGCCTTGGTAGCTTTCTTGAAATGAGAGGTCCTTGGTTGTCTCTGAGCTTGGTTGTTTTCTTGCAGATGTTTCATTACCCAACTAGGTAACCTCTTGAGTGCTCAATCAAACCGCCCCTCCTTTCTAACACTGATTACCTAGTTAGTAACAACTGCAAGAAAACAACCAAGCTCAAAGTTGCACCGAGGACATCACCATTCAACCCTGAGCTCCAAATGTTCCTTCTCCTTTATTAGCTTTCCAGGTACTACAAGCTGTGGACCATCTCCTCAAGATCTCCTTGAGGAGATATTTTTTCTGAACTGTCTTGACCTCTGTTTGAAGACCTTGGTGGCCTGGAAGTCAACTCAGTTTAAAGAAGGAGAAGTAACAGAGCTGGAGTTGAATCTAAATGAGTCAGTTGCCCTAGGCAGCCAGTCTCCAGAGATGCCAGCCAGAACTTAAAGGAGTGTCTTGTGTGCAAGAGGCGGCTAGTCGTGGGTTCCTTCGGTTATATATTGCTAGATGCTGCAGGCTAGTTTATAAATATGGTACAGAAACAACAAAGAAAGTTAGGTTGATACCTTTCAGCGCAATGGAAGATGGTATTCTGCCTGGATGGGTTTGTTTTTCTTGGCAGTAATGTGGAATTTATTGTTGCCTTATTTGTGATGTTTTTTTGACTTCCTAATCTAGCCCTACAGTCTTGGTATCCTTAGTCTTCTCTTCAAAGAATAACTAGACCAATGTCTACTCAAATGGTTTTCAAGAAGACTATGGATGGATGGAACAGAGGAGAGGGGAGGGGACCGTAGAGGAGAGGAATGAGAAGAGATGGGTAGATGGAGGGATGGATGGATGGATGGATGAATGAATGAATGAATGAATGAATGAATGCTTTATTGGCCATGTGATTAGACACACAAGGAATTTGTCTTGGTGCATGTACTCCCAGTGTATATAAAAAGAAAAGATACATTCGTCAAGAATCGTAAGGTACAACTCTTAATGATAGTCATAGGGTACAAATAAGCAATCAAATCATACTAGGAAACAGTCAATATAAATCATAAGGATACAAGCGACAAAGTTAAAGACTAGATAATTGCCTGAAGGATTAGTCTCCATTGCTACTTACTACCTTCTAAATCAGATTTAAACTAACAGCCCCTGGAGGGTTGGGAAGAGAGCTATCTTCTAGGTCCATGCTTGGAGAAGGTCCGGGATGTAGATGTTCTTCATAAAATATTGGACTAAAGGAACCTTTGCCTTGATCCAGCTTTGAAGCTCCTCTTCTGTTCCTGTGTTTCCAGATCTAATGAGGAAGTCCTTATTTGAATCCCACATTTGGGTGGGGGATGAATTGTCTAAAATCATGAGTGAGAACCTTCTCAACTGTGGGGATCCTTGTGTTCTCTTGGTAGTTTTCTTGCAGACCTTTCAAGGTAACATCATCAGGACAGGGAGCACCAAGGACCCCACAGTTCAAACCTGAGCCACACATACTCTCTTCTATCAGCATCTCAGCTGTGGTACCTTGGTTTTGAAATACCTCCAATCAGAGGCCAGTCCTTTTGAACGCTGAGTAGTTGACGTGAAACGTTAATTTCTGTTTTTAAGACCAAGAGAGGGCTTGCATTCCCCTCGCTAACCACTGCAAACATCTTGTCTGTTTCCCTCTTTCCCAGGTGTTGATTTGTAAGTGTTACCCTGCAGATTTTCCTAGGGGCACATTAACTGGATAGGTCAACTAAAATGATATTTAAAGGTAGCCTGATGTGAACAGAGGCACTCAGTGTATGATTATGTGTGATTAGCAAGCGCTTGCATTGTGCAAAAGTGGTTATTATAATTAAATTCTTCATTTCCTGCTGAAACCTGCGAAACAGCAATTGTCATCCTGGGAAAAGTAAACACTTTGGGTGTTTTGCAATTGAGTGTCAAAGGGCAGTAGCTGTGTGTATGACTCTTCCCTCTTCATCCACTCCTTTCCTTCCCGGGGAGAAGATACAGCACTCCTGTTTGCCAATAAATAATCCTTGTGCACACGGAATCTCTTTGTCTCTAAACCCAGTTCCGACATCCACATTTAACCAGGGCGTATTACAGGTGGCCCCAATGACATGTGTTTGGCACTTGTTGTGCTATTAGCTAATGAATTGTTTTAAAGGTCTTCCTAGAAGCACACTAATTGCCCATTTGAGATGCTCTCTAAATCTACATTCTAGACCAGGAATCTCCAAACTTGGCAAATTTAAGACTTGGGGTCTTCAAACTCCCAGAATTCCCAAAGCCAGCATGTAATAAATAATGGACTTAATCCATTAAACTTGGCATTGTGCGCTCCTCTTTTCTGCCTTCAGCATGCTTGTGGAGGCATCTGTCCATCCATCTCTACCATTCAACAATCTTATTGCTATCCATCTATGTTACCCAGCAATTGTCTGTCTGCCTCCCCATCCAATTCATCCACCCACCCACCTACATCTACCTATCTGTTTCTGTAGTCTAGTTTAGTCTGTCTTATCTATCACCATCCATCCATCAACACACCTTCCTACTCTATGTTATGTATCTCCATCCATCCATCCATCTGCTTGCCCATCTCTCTCTCTCTCTCTCTCTCTCTCTCTCTCTCTCTCTCTCTCTCTCTCTCTCTCTCTCTCTCTCTCTCATCATCTATCAATCTTACCTATCTATCTATTGCCTATCTATCTATCCATCCACTCACCCACCCACCTGATTTAGTCTGGTCCTGAATTACATTTAAATTGGCCAGGTTACAAGCATGAAGCTTCATCGCCTGGCCGGTGGCTCTTTCTTTGAGAATCAGGTATTCTAATTTCTGTGCAATTCCCACTGAGTTTCACAAATCGGTTTTCAAAGCTAAGCCCACGCCTGCCTCTCCTCCAAGTCTTCCTGAAACATCGCAGCCCTGCTGTATTTCTGCTTTTTTTAATATGTCTGCGTTTCTCGCTGAATGCCTTCCAAATGCTGCAGAGAAAGCTTCAAGTAGTCAAAAGCTTTTAAATACAGATGGCGAAACAAGTCCCAGCGGAAAGCCATCTTCTCTTCCAAACCTAGCTTTTCTTTCTCCCCACTCCCCCTCCCCTTCTATCCTTCCCTCTCCCCCTCCCCCACTTTTTTTTTTTTTTTAGCTCATGGCAGGCTTTGACAGATCAGAAGGAGTTCTCACAGCTTGACGCAGCTGGATTCATCTTTGACATGAATGAAAACATCTGGTCCCTAAACAGTCTTTTACCAAAGGGCCAAAAGAGAAATTGCATGCACATCTGTTGCACGAATGTATTTCCCTGTAAATTCAGATGTTAATTGCTTTGTTTTGTCGAGGTATCCCACTTGGCTGGCTGTTCCTCTTCTCCCTGCACTAATGGTTTCCTTGGACGCCCCAATGTAGCTTTGATTTGCAAATTTGCAGGTGTAATGTGGGCGGCACTTAATCTACAAAGCGGTTAGCAAAGACAGAGAGAGAGAGGGGGAGCATGAATGCGCTGCAGGAGGAGGTGTGCCAGCTAACCGGCCCAGCTGATGTTCAGCTGAGATTTAGGCTGTGCAAGATGAGAAGAGATCTCTGTGTTAAAATCCCCTGTACTGACAACTTAATGACGGATCAAAGCGATCTGAATCACGCGAGAAGCATCTGGCTTATTTCGCCATTAGCTTCTGCTCCCAACCACGCCCGCTTCGTGCCAGGTGCTTCTGCCTGGCATAGCTTTGGCAAGCAATGCCAGGCCTACCAAGTAGAGGTGAGTCAGTAGTTCTTAAGAACTCGGGAGTTCTCATCAGAAAAAAAAGATGAATAACAGAACAGAATTGGAAAGGACGGACCTTCAAGGTCTTCTAGTCCAGTGGTCGCCAACCAATGGGCTGCGTCCCACTGGTGGGCCTCGAGAAAATTTTGGTGGGCCGCAGAGAAATGTCACCCCAGAGCACACCCCCCCCTCCAAAGCAATGAATCCAGGCTGCTCAGAAGCACAAGGCTGTGCTGCCTACATGGCCTGCGGGAACCCTCCCCGCCCACTCACTCCTTGCCTGCTAAGTTGCTATTTTTCCTTTTTTTTCTTCTTCTTCTTCCCGACCATCATCTGTTCTGCTGTGCCGGGAGAATTAGATTAGCTAGAAAGCAGGAAATGGTTGGATTTCTTGCTTTCTAGCTAGTCTTTAGATCTTCGGCTCAGAACAGCCGAACCTCCCTTAGGACTGAAGGTTTGCTTGCAAGCAAATTCAGTGCAGATTCACCGCAAGCAAATTTTTATGTGACAGGCTGAGCTAGCCAATGGCAGATAGGTAGATCTCTGAATGAATCTGTGATTCTGCGAGCAACTCAATCTGCCTGCCTGCTTTGCCTGATTTGGGGTAAAAGTTGCTCTTTTTAAAATAAAAAAAATTCAATATTTATATAAATATTTATAATATTTACATACAAGCCATGCCCAGCCAGTCACATGACCATCAAGCCGCACCCACAAATTAGGCCACGCCCACAGAACCGGTTGGTAGTCCCTGGGATCTAAAAGGTTGTTGACCCCTGCTTTAACAGATTAACAGAGTTGGAAGGGACCTTGGAGGCCACTTAGTCCAACCCCTGCCCAAGCAGGAGACCCTACACCATTTCCAACAAATGGATGTCCAATCTCTTGTTGAAAACCTCCAGTTTTGGAGCACCCACAACTTCTAGAGGCAAGCTGAATGTTCTCATTGTCAGGAAATTCCTCCTTAGTTCTAAGTTGCTTCTCTCCTTGATTAATTTCCATCCGTTGCTTCTTGTCCTACCCTCAGGTGCTTTGGAGAATAATCCGACTCGCTTTTCTTTGTGGCAGCCCCTGAGATATTGGAACACTGCTTTCATGACACCCAAAGTCCTTCATTTCAGTAGACTAGACCAGAGTTCCTTAACCTTTCAGGCTTTGCAGTCTGGCAGGGGAGGGAAGGGATGGTTCGCGCAGGCGGCCAGCAAGCATGCCCGCGCAGCTCCATTTCCACGAGTGGCACGCGCTGCTGCTCACAGAAATAGAGCATGCGCGCATACCCTTACGCACTCTCCGGCTGTTTCCACGGCTCTGTTGCAAACCTCTCACGATCCACAGGTTGGGGACCCCTGGACTAGACACCCCCCCCAATCCCTGCAACTGTTCTTTGTGCGTTTTAGCTTCCAGCGCCCCCCTCTCTTGTTGACATCCGTATCAAAATATTTTTGGTACGCCAAATCCCACGGCAACAAATACGGCCTGCTAAAATGCTACTCCTAAACCTGTCTAAATAGAACCCAAGTTTGTAGTTTGGGACGGCAAGTCTTCCTCCCCCCACTGTGTTTATTTGCACGCGAGCCTCAGTGGGTTAAACCTCTTTATAATCCATGCCAAGATGGCAGCTCAAACATTGCCTGCTGTTTCCAAAGAGCGATGTCTACCGAGCGAGGCTTTCTTAATGAAAACGGCAGCACCCGGGCGGAGCAACCCGAGCGCACTTCACACCGACGCCAACCTCTTTTGAGCAGCATCCCGAGCTTCTGGTGGAAATCCATCTTTCTGCTACTTTTAGGCAAAAATCCCACCAGCGCGCTTCACTGTGTTATGGAGAGAAACCTTTCCCCCATAACCGGGGCGTTTGGGGGGAAAAATATACATATGAAACCCTAGCACATCTGGAAGAGGAGAACAAATTGGGCTAAACGAATCCAGCTTCCTGGCGAAATAAAACCCATCGTTCTCCACATTTTGGTAGGAAGGGCTAAGGACTCCACAGCCAAAATGCAAGAGGGATTCCTCCTGGCCTTGGTCACTGTCCAAGAGTAGCACCCCAGCCGTTGCGATTCACAGCTTCTGTTTTGTCCCCTGGCTCTTTGGCTAATTCCAGCTCATCCATTTTCTATATTAAGTGATAAACAACAATTCCACAGGGCCCTGTGTTTGTCCTTATCGCAGTGTGACTTCAAGAGGGGGGAGAAAGAAATATGCCTCCCCATGCCTCCGCCGTGAATGTTAATCACCGAGCAAAAACACAGTGATAATTAACAGGAATAATTGTTGCTCTGCTTCGTACTCCAGGCAGAGCATTACTAAGTGACTTGGCTTGGAAATGGGAGGCCATTCAAACCCCCCTGAAGATGGTGGTTTCCTAAAGAATAAAGAAAAGAGAGGTTCTCCCCAAAGGATTTTGGAACATTTGCTCCTGTTTTCTATCTTTTTACAGTCCCAAAAGGTGCTTTTTTTTTCCAAAGGCAACTAGACTTCGTTTTTCCCTGAAGAGGTTTCACTTCTCATTCCAGAAGCCTCTTTGGTTCTTCTTGAGTTGCTTCTTGGATGAGAAGCGTCTTCAGGGGAAAAAACAAGTCCAGTTGCGTTTTAAAAAAGCACCCTTGGGACAACCACGACCTGGATTCTCCATAGATATCTTTACAGTCATGGCCCAAACACAGTCACTTGGACAGTGAACCACGGCACGTTCTCCTCCATCCTTGGAGCCAGTCACAATATGAACCACAGGGAGAGGTAGATGGGCGCTTATCAAAGAGAGATCCAACTTAGAATTAAGGAGCAATTTCCTAACAGTGAGGACAGTTAAACAGTGGAACAGAAGTTGTGGGTGCTCCATCACTGGAGGTTCTCAAGAAGAACCTGGGGCAGCTATTTGCCCAGAACAGCAGTAGCACTTAGACTTATATACCGCTTACAACACTCTCTGAGCAATTTACAAATATCAGTGTGTTACCCACCACAAATCTTGATCCTCATTTTACTGACCTCGGAAGGATGGAAGGCGTGAGTCAACCTTGAGCCCGTTAGGATCAAACTGCAGACGATGGGCAAAGTTTGCCTGCAATACTGCATCCTGACCAATGGAATGGTGTAGGGCCGTGATGTTAAAACCTGTGGCACACGTGCCAGAGGTGGCACGCAGAACCATCACCCGTGCTCAGCTCCACCACGCATGCGTGTGTGCGCCTCTCGCCGACCACCTAGTCTTTGTGTCTCTGCTGTGCATTCATGGGGGGGCATGGGGGCATGCACAGGGGCGTGGGGTGCATTCTCAGGGGACATGCACACATGCATGGAGTTGCACATGCATGTGGGGGCAGGAGGCATGCGCTGGGGGGACGCACATGTATTGCATTTTGGATATGCGCACGCATGCATGTACTTTGGGCATTTGGTGCCAAAATGGTTAAGCCATCACTGGTTTCCTGCTGGGGGGGGGTTGGACTAGAACCGCAGCCCCCAACCTTTTGGGCACCAGGGACCGGTTCCATGGAGAGAGGTTTTTCCGTGGACCGGAGGGGTTGTGGTTTTGCATGCTGCACACATCCCACACATGGGGCTTCGCTTGTTTACGGGAACCGATGTCTGGCATGCTGCGGATGGGTGTCGGTTCACGGACCTCCCTCCTCTGGTCCCTTCCAACTGTGTTATCCTGCATTCTGTAAATGTCAGGATGGGTTTCTTAATGGCCACACCAGCCCAGCACTGGAACCAGAGATGTGGTGAGCTCCCTTTCCCTGGATTTGTTACAAGTGGAGGCTAAGCAACCCTCAATCTGGGAGGTCTCGATTTGAAATAGAAATATTGGACTCGGTAGGACGGCAGGAGTTTTAATAATTGTTTTTGTACACCCGGTAAATACAGCAACCCAGTGATTTTATGTGCTGATATAGCAAAATACAGTAACTTTACAGTCCCTCCTTTTTACCTAGACGCAGTGCACAAAATTTGCATTTGTGAAAATATATTCAGATTGGACAGACATTGGGCTTTGATGGACACTTCTTCTCCCAGGTGGCCTGCAGAGTCAAGGTCTTACTTTAATGAGCTCGTTCTTTCACGTAGCCAACTGGACGTTGGGGACAAGATATCTAGCTAGCTCAGCTTTTTACTTCACACGTAAAAAGGGGGGGGAAAAAACAGGAGGGTACACACTGCCTTGCAGCCATCGTCTAGACCAGAGGTCTCCAAACTTGGCAACTTTTAAGACTTGTGGATTTGAACTCCTGGCTGGAGAATTCTGGGAGTTCAAGCCCACAAGTCTTAAAGTTGCCAAATTTTGGGACTCCTGGTCTAGACCGATTTATCACAAACACTATGGTCTATACCGCAGGGCAATGTGGTCCAGAAATTAATCCTTTCATCCATTTATGCTGACATCTATAGCCTCAAAAACAGTAACTGTGGAGTCTGAGTGGACGATCACTTGAATATGAGCCAGCCGTGTGCAGCAGCAGCAGCCAAAAAAAATCTAATACAATCCTGGGTTGTATAAACAGAGGCATAGAATCGTGAAGTATTGGTGCCGCTTTACAAAACCCTAGTTAGACCACACCTGGTATACTGCAACCAATCTTGGTTGCCACACTACAAAAAAAAAGATGTTGAGACTTTGGAAAAAGTTCAGAGAAGAGCAACTAAGAAGATCAAAGGCCTGGAGACTAAAACATATGAAGAATGGTTGCAGGGTTTGTCTAGTTTAAGGAAAAAAAGAATTAGGGGTGACATGATAGCAGGATTCCAGTATTGGAAGGGCTGCCCCAAAGAAGAGGGGGTCGAATTATTCTCCAAAGCACCTGAGGGCAGGACAAGAAACAATGGTTGGAAATTAACAAAGAAAGAAGCAACCTGGAATTAAGGAGAAACTCCCTAACAGTGAGGACAATTAACCAATGGAACAACTTGCCTCCAGAAATCGTGGGCGCTTCATCACTGGAGGTTTTTAAGAAGAGACTGGACTGCCCATCAGTCAGAAATGGTCTAGGGGGGCTGGATTGAGCAGGGGGCTGGACTAGAAGACCTCCAAGGTCCCTTCCAGCTCTATTCTGTTCTACTTCTAAATAATTCCACTGACACTTAACTAGAATTGGGGACTGCCTGGCCTTAATAGTACCATTCTGTTCAAAATGTCAACTTTCTAATTTCAGCATTTGTCTGACATTTCGCTATAACCTGTGCTGGAATATGCCGAATGAAGGTTTACAGTGGAGCGAGTTCAAATATTTGTCAATATCAGGGGGGAAATTTCCCCTCTCTCCATAATACCAAGTGCCTGTGCATTGCATAGAGCAGTTGGGCCGATAGGTTAAAGCTGATAAAATGTTGATGGAGTGTCAAGGAAAACAAAATAAAAACGCTTTCAAAAGATAAATATTACCTTTACAAGATGGTATTGGTTAGCCAAGCAATCTTTTATTGTATTGGTTAATGAGAGCAAAATTGTGTATGTTCGTTAAGTCTATTTCTGCATTGTTTTAGAAAACAGCCTTATGCTGAACCTCCAGATATGTTGAAACCCAAATCCCACTGCTAGTTACAGGTATTGTAGTCCAAAGCAGGCCAGGTTAGCTCTCGAATATTTTTATTTTCTTTTATTTATTTCACTGAGCAGGTGGCCATATGTTGAAACCTCTCCTATTTCACTGGCTGTTGCTATAATTGGTTCTTAGTTTGTTGCCTTTTATTGTGGCTTTGATGAGGTTTTTGATTTCATATTTTGCGTTATTGGTTAACTGAAGGTGAAAAATACTTGAGCTCCAAATCAGCATGTTTTCCTTTCAGCACTAATCAATTATTATGCATTCACATTCGGGAAATGAATTAATTGCAAAATTGAAATTAAAACAGCCTTTAAACCTTTGTCAGTCTCTCTTTAGCGAAGTGTGGTGGTTGATGCCTGAGGAGTGAATCATTCCATCTGTAGCCTCTGCTAGAACCTCAAGAGACAATTAGGTGCAAAATCATCTCCCCCTCCTCCTCCATTTCACAAATCCCCACTCCCTTGTAACACTGATGATGTGACCTAGCTGGGTCATGAAATGTCTGCAAGGAAGCAACCAACTTCAGCGAGCTCCAAGGACTCCACAATCGTCCTTCCCCTTTTTCTTCTCCTCCTTCTCCTCCTCACCTATCCTTTAGACAAAAGGTGGGGAAAGAAAAAAGATTACATCCTTAATTCAATTCCCCTCCTCCTCCTCCTCCTCCTCTTCCTCCTCCTCCTCTTCTTTTCCTTCTTTTCTCCTCCTCCTCTTCTTCTTCCTCCTCCCCCTCCCCCCATCCTTTAGAGAAAAGGGAGGGAAAAAAGATAAAAGATTACATCCTTAATTCAAAGGGAATGTTGCTTTGTGAGTCACAACTCAATAAAATGTATGGGAGGGAAATGGTGGCAAAGGGCAAGCAAAGAAAATCAAATTGCAGTGTGTGAAACGATTTAAGGAGGGAACTGGGGAATATATAATCTGCAAACTGCCAAGTTAGAGCACGTATAAAATATACAAACAAGCTTGATATTTTTCCCAGTTGATCTCATTATGGGGTATGCTTGGGATAGATAAATTCTGTTAGGAAACATTAGTGCTGGATTTTCAGGGAAACAAGTCAGGTGTAATATGTTTAACTGATTCCAACTTGTTTTGATATATGGGCCCTTCCTTCCTTCCTTCCTTCCTTCCTTCCTTCCTTCCTTCCTTTCCATCTCTTCCCTCAAAGAAATGCATCTACAAAGGCAAACCGTTTGCTTTGCTTTCAAGCTTGAAAATTAGAACGATATCCCACATTCTGGAAAGAATAACTCCCCTTCTTCTTTCCTAAGTTAAAAACAAAGAAAAACAATAATAACTATGTGAATCAGGGTTATATTCCTAATATTACCACCGTCAGCCCGATAACGATGTTGATCGATAGGCATTCAGCAACATGGGGTGATTTTGGCCGGCCTGCTCAGAAAGCCTAGATGAGCCCTAACACACTTCCAACATGTGCAGCTGATCACACTTTGTTGAGCGAAGCACAGTTGCATTTCCACAAAATGCTCCGCCGTAAACCCCACTTCTCAAACCACAGTGGCAAGGCTCAGTATACTAGACCACAATTGCGTCTACTACAGGTAGTCCAAGATTTATGACCGTTTTTCACACTTATAACCTTTGCAGCATCCCCCCTTGGTCACGTGCTTCAGTGACCTGGCAACCAACTCATATTTGGTTGCAGTGTCCCGTGTTCACACATTCCCCCTTTTGCAACCTTCCGACAAGCAACGTCAACGGAGAAGCCAGAGTCACTTAACAACCGTGTGACTAAGAACTGCAGTGATTCATTTAACCAGATTTAACAGATTAACAGAGTTGGAAGGGACCTTGTTGGTCATCTAATCAAACCCAAGCGGAAGACCCTACATCATTTCTGACAGATGGCAGTCCAGTGTCTTCTTCTTGAAAGCCTCCAATGATGAAGCTCCCACAATTTCCAAAGGCAACTTCTGTTCCATGGGTTGATTATTCTCACTGTCAGAAAGTTTCTCCTTATTTCCAGGTTGAATCTCTCCTTGATCAGCTTCCATCCATTATTTCTTGTCTGGCCTTCGGGTGCCTTGGAAAATAGCTTGGTCCCTCCTCCTCTCTGTGGTAGCCCCACAAATATTGGAAGACTGCTCTCCTGTCTCCCCTGGTCCTTCTCTTGACTAGACTAGCCAGGCCCAGTTCTTGCAACTAACAGTTCATTGTATCTTTTTAGCCTGCAGGCCTTTGATCATCTTAGATAGATTCAGATTAACAGAGTTGGAAGGGACCTTGTTGGTCATCTAGTCCAACCCCCTGCCCAAGCAGGAGATCCTACACCATTTCTGACTGATGGCAGTCCAGTCTCTTCTTGAAAGCCTCCAGGGATGAAGCTCCCACAACTTCTGAAGGCAACTTCTGTTCCATCGGTTGGTTGCTCTCACTGCCAGAAAATTCCTCCTTATTTCCAGGTTGCATCTCTCCTTGATCAGTTTCCATCCGTTGTTCCTCATTTGGCCCTTCAGGTGCTGTGACATTTTGTGTAATAGGGGGCAAAACCCACTGAACCACTGTGTCGCTTAGCCAGGGAAATTTGGGGCTCCACTGTAACTGTAAGTCAAGGACTTCCTCGAGATGATTTAGCACGCTGTGTGAAAAGGGCCCCTTTTCTATTTCTTTGGGTTGGGTGCTGCAGAGTAGTTGCGTGTGTGAGAATCGAAGTTGCCCGGATGCCGCGACACCCCCTTTTTCACTCCCCAACTCGCCTGGAGCTTCTTCCTCTCTTCGTTTTGGTTGCCAAAAAAAAAAAAAAAAACACCCAGCAGGTTCCTCCGAGTTCCCATCGCGAGCGTTTCTTTAACAGAAACAACGCGGAGCCTAAAATTAGAACCCCCTGAAAGGAAAGAAAACTCGAGCAGATGGCTGTCGCCTTAAGAAAGAGCTTTTATTTATTTATTTATTTAATTTTATTTATTTATTTTTTAAAGATCTTTAAAAATTGTCAAGGGGGGGTGGAGAGGGAATCCCACCGCCTGTCGGAGCAGCTGTGGCTTCAGAGGGGGCCAAAACACGAAGGGAGATGATTCCATTTGGATCCCGACCCACAAAGTCTTCTTTGCAAAAGGCTTCAATTGCATGCAAGAGAACAAACAAATTCACGGATTGCAGCCAAAAAGATCAGACCGAAAGGGGCTCCTTCCCAGGCACTCTGGAGCTCCCGTTTTAGGAGCAAAGCGGCTCTGATGGGTTAATGGGGGTGAGGGTCAGCGTGCGCAACACCCTTCAGAACAACTTAAGGAAAGGATTTGTCTCCTTTTGCCCCGAAAGTCCCAGCGGCCTCTCCGAAGGGAAGGCAGCTTTGGAGAAATCGAAGCCTGTTTATGAATAATGAGCAGGACAAAAGCCAGGCTGCTTAGGAACGGAAAATAGAGGTGTTTATGCCCTCCAAAGGAATGAGTTACAGATCTTGCAGATTAACAGAGTTGGAAGGGACCATGTAGGTCATCTAGACCAACCCCTGTCTAACCAGGAGACCCTACACCATTTCTGAGGGATGGCAGTCCGGTCTCTTCTTGAAAGCCTCCAGGGATGAAGCTCCCACAACTTCCGAAGGCAACTTCTGTTCCATGGGTTGGTTGTTCTCCCTGTCAGAAAATCTCTCCTTATTTCCAGGTTGAATCTCTCCTTGATCATTTTCCATCCATTGTTCCTTGTCTGGCCTTCAGGTTCTTTGGAGAATAGCTTCACCCCTTCCTTTCTGTGGCAGCCCCTCAAATATTGGAAGACTGCTATCCTGTCTCCCTGGTCCTTCTCTTCCCTAGACTAGCCAGGCCCAGTTCCTGTTCCCCGTCATCAACCTGGTTGCTCTTCTCTGCACTCTTTCCACATGTCTCAACATCTCAGCTAGCTTGCTCCTTGGGACCCCGCTCCCCCAGAAGTAACTGGAATTGGTAAAATGCATTTTTCCTAATGAGTTCTCTGCCCTCTGCCGCCTCCTGAAATCATTCCTTGGTATCATTTCATGCAAAATCCAGAAAGTAGCAGGAATGGACATGATTCTGCAACTCTCACTGACCCGGGGGTGGGTGGGTGGGTGATTTAGTCTATATGCATCAATTTTAAGATATTCATCAACCTTAAGATGGATGAGTAGTTTGTTTTAAAGAATAATGGACACTGTTCCAGGCTGGCTGGGGAATTTTGGGAAGTGAAGTCCATATGTTTTAAAGTTGCCAAGTTTGGGCAGGGAAAAAAAAAAACCAAATTGGCTGGGAATTCTGGGAGTTGAAGTCCTCACTTCTTAAAGTCGCCAAGTTTAAAAGACGCTGGTCTCCGCTGACTCGTTTTTCAGGAGGTTTGTGCATTTTAAAGGTTGAGGGGAAAAAAGAAAGAATTAAAGTACCGAACTGGGTCAAAAGAATATCGGCGGCTGTGTTTCTGTGTCTCTTCTGGCACAATTAAAACTGGCAAAATCAGCTAATGGCCCAAGGAGCAGCTTCAAGCTCCATTCCTCTTGGCAAGTCCATTTCTAGATTGGTCCTGCCAAAGAACCCCTCCCCCCCACCGAAACCAATAGCTTGCATTGTGCAAAAAACAACAACCCCAAACAGGTTGTTCTCCCAGATCAGACCTGCGTGAGTCTCATTAAGGTAATTACCAGAGAATTAAAGCAGGTTGTCTGACTGTTCTAGCAACAGGGGAGGGAAGGCGGGGTGAACATTCCCGCTGGCAATCGGCAGGTGTAAATGGACAAGATCTGCCAGAAAGGTGGATGATCTCCTTAATTCACAGCAGCAAACAAGGGACAGAAGTTTCATAATTCACGTTTACTTGGAGAGGTTAATGGCGATGCCGGTACCTTTAATTTGCTTGCCCATTGAAGCTCTGATTCGGTCAGATTCCTCTTTGTGTGTGTTGCGGTGTGCGACTTGTTGTTTTATTCCATTTCTGCCTGCCGCGATAGAGAAGGCTCGGTTGGAAAACGTGGAGTTTTTGTCATGTGTAACTTTGGAAGAGAAGGAAAAAAATTGGAAGATAATAAAGACGATTGCCGTTGTGTATAATGTGATCAAATGAAGTGATTGAGATTTACAATTGTGATGATGCCTGGTCGCACAAGCACAAGATGTTTAGATTGGATTTGGCATTCTTATCCACGTATTATTGTTCTTTCTGTAGAGCTGACCATTCCCAGCTCCCAAACCCACAGGAAGCAAATATATTGCATAGGGCCATATTGATATTAACTCTACTTTGATCAAAGAGAGGAGGGGAAAAAACCCAAATTAAATAAGTGTGGTTAAGTTGAAGCATCAGGTTGGAATTTTGCAGGAATCAAACTTTAAATTCGCAGGTCAGGTAAGCATAAATTGAGGTGCCACTTCAAACAATTGAAAACCAGTGTTCCTTGTTCCTTATAAAGTTGTTGTTTTGGAAATACTTTAAAGATGCCAGAATACTTTTTTTTTTTTTTTTTATACCAAAGGAAATAGCTTTGGCTCAAAGCAAGAACGTGTTTTTTCTAAACATGTCAGTGAAACATGGTATTGTATCCAGGGTTTCCTAAACTTCCACAGAAGGCACGGATCCCAGGCTAAAATGCCCATTTAACCTTCATTAAAAGGCTGATAAGGGATGGCTCAGCGGTTAAAGACACTGAGCTTGTCACCTTGGAGAGTTCATCGCCCGGATTTGAGAACCGAGCTCTGCGCAACGGGATGAGCTCCTGTTTTTTTGCTCTAGCTCCTGCAGTTCCAAAGCATCCAAATGCAAGTAGATAAATATGTACCATTTTGGTGGGAAGGGAGCAGCATTCTGTGCCTTTGGTGTAGAGCAAGGGTCTTCCAACTTGGCAAGTTTAAGACTTGTGGACTTCAACTCCCAGAATTCCTGAGCTAACATAACTGGAGGAGGAATTCTGGGAGTTGAAGTCCACAAGTTTTAAAGCTGTCAAGTTTGAAGAGCCCCTGGTGTATAGCCATGCTGGCCCCAAGACCATGGAAATAGTCTTCAGGCAACGCTGGCTCCCTGGGCTAAGGACAGAGATGAGTAATGCACCCTGGAGTCCGACAGGACTGGACGGGGGAAACTTTTACCTTTTAAAAGCTGACAATAAAGCGTAAAATTGTACCCAGCACCTTGGCTTTGGGTTGTTTGTTCTGTGTTCTAGAAAAATTTGCAACCTCCTTGGCAAATTGACTTCCTGATGCTAAAATTGTCTTGGAATAAGTACAGCAAGTCCAAAGAGCTACATCTTGCCGGAGCTATCAATACGCAATGAAAGAACAGATGTTTGTCTGCATCTTGAGGCCATCTTGCCACCGTGGGGTATGAAATGTCATGTGTTTAAATTCAGATGTTTCCCAAGTACGTTTCCAGCTCAACCCTGTTTTCAGAGAGATGCCCGAGCCCTTTGGGCCTAAATGAACACGGTTCCTTTGGACTCTTTACTAAAGACGGCGTGGTTTTTTGTTTTTTGTTTTGCTCCTTTACAGATGAAGGTCCCAGCAAGACGGGGTGGCAGGAACAGTGAAGATGACAGCATCCGGGAAGCCACCAGCTCCCAGCTCAGCAGCTCGAGAGACTGCCTCAGCGACGTGAGTACCGTCAAAACTGAATTCAGAAGAATAACCCAGGTAGAACCAGGGCTGGGCTTCTGGGGTTTCGCAGGGGTTCGGGAAAGCTCCCTCGCTAAAATTCTGTGTAGTTTGGAGAACCCCCAAATCCCACTCCTGGCTGGCCCCGCCCACCTTGCCCCTCCCCTCCCAGGAGTCCCCACGTGGCCCGTTTTGGATATAGGTAAGTGCAGGGTGCACACCGGAAGTTCAGGAAGGCCGGAAATGAGCCCGTTTCCAGCTTCCAGAGAGCCTCCGGAGTGCGGAGGAGGCCATTTTTGCCCCCCTGGAGGCTCGAGCAAAGCCTCCGGAGCCCGGGGAAGGCGAAAACACCCCCTCTTCCTCCCGTGGTGCAGGAGGCCGACTAAGCCATGCCCACCATGGCCACGCCCATCCAGCAACTGGGCAGAGAACCCCATGCTAAAATGTTTGAAGCCCACTCCTGGATAGATCCCAATCCACAATCTATTTGGGATTACTCGGAACCTGACCAAGTACCTTACGAGAAGCTCCAGGGCTGCCGTGTCGCCAACCTTGTGCGAACAAAAGTTGGCGTCCTGAGGTCAACATGTATTATAATTTTCTCTCCCCATCCCTTCTGTTGTAGTGGAGTGTTTAAAGCAAAGTGGCTGAGCTCTCTTGCAAATGCTCTAATCCACCCCTGCAAATAAGATGATAAAGGAAAGATCAGAAAGGGGGAAAACCACAGAATGGGACAGCGGTTCCTATGTTGGGGAACTGCCAGCCGGGCTGGAAGGAAGGGTCAAGCAGGGAACTAGCCTCGAGTCCTTACACAGCTGCAAAAGAGGCATAATCCTAACCCATCTCCTAAGGTCCATGAAGCCTTATTTGGTTGTTTCCAGGGGAAGGCAATCAGTCTGGGCAGACAGGTAGTCCTTGACTTACGACTGCAATTGAGCTCCACATTTCTGTTGTTAAGTGAGGCATTAGTGAAGTGAGTTTTGCCCAATTTTATGGCCTTCCTTGCCACAGTTGTTAAGTGAATCACTACTGTTACTAAGTTAGCAGCACAAATTTAAGTTGGTTAGTATTGCAGGCTAACTCGGCTGACCGCCAGCAATTCAATCCTGACTGGCTCAAAGTTGACTCATCCTTCCATCCTTCCGAGGAGGGTAAAATGAGGACCCAGATTGTTTTTTTGGGGGGGGGGGCAAGAGGCTGACTCTGTAAATTGTTTAGAGAGGGCGGCAAAGAATAGAATAGAATTAGAATAGAATAGAATAGAATAGAACAGAACAGAACAGAATACTTTATTGGCCAAGTGTGATTGGACACACAAGGAATTTATCTTTGGTGCACGTGCTCTCAGTGTACATAAAGAAAAAATAAAATACATTCATCAAGAATCATAAAGTACAACACTTAGTGGTAATCGTAGGGAACACTAAGCAATCAAATCACACTAGGAAACAGTCAATATAAATCGTAAGGATACAAGCGACAAAGTTACAGTCACGCAGTCAAAGCACTGTGAAGCGGTATATAAGTCCAAGGGCTATTTCTGTTGCTATTCCATTGATGGACCAGTTTTAATTCCTCTGCCTGTGAGCTTCTTAAGGGCTGGGATTTGAAGGATGGAAAGAGGTTCATTGCCTCCCTTTGAAGTTCCCAATTGCTGCCTTTGAGTGAAATGTTATGATCAAACAAAAACCAGACTGTGGCTTTGTGTATAAACACCCAAATGGGTCCTTTCCCACCCACCTCCCATCATCTACACCCCCTTTTTTTTTTAAAAAAAAATCCCTTTCAATAGCCAAGAAATCAATGAAAGTGCTGAGATAATTTTATGTGAAGCCTTTTTTTGTGTGTATGTGTGTGCTGTTAGCAATTAGCATTTTGCCTTCATTAAAACATGATTTTTTGCTAATTAGGCCCTTCCCCGTTAGGAGAGATTTAAATGACGAACAATAATCCAACGCTGGCACCAGGCATGTCTGAAATATTAAATTTACCATTTCAGTGGCGAGCCACGCCGGTGTCCCAGGGAGAGTAAGTTTTCATGTTGAGTTCTATTAATGTGAAATATGGTTCATAAGTAAAACCTGTCACAGGGAAAGCAGCTCATGCCAACTAAATTCAATTGGACAGTTAATTTAGCTTTAAAATTGAAAACACTACCTCTGTTTCTGTGGATGCAAGGGAAAGAAAAAACAGCCTTTGATAAGCCTAATGTATTTGCTATTAAGGCGCTCAGAGCTTTACACCCCTGAAGAAGAAGGGGGAGGGAAAGGGACTGGGGGGGGGTAAAACAGCTCCCACAAATGTGTTTAAAAGCTGAAAGTATTTATTAAAAATGTCAGCTGAAAAGTGCTCTTGGCAGATTAAAACAGGATTCAGCTTGACGACTCTGACAGCTGAATGCAATGGTAGAACGCGATGGAAGGAAGGAGGGGACTAAAATTCGGGCTTACGTGGATCGAGGGTGTGAACAGGGAGTAACAAGCGGCGTGGTAGGGAGAAAGGAGGAAGGATGGAGAACACACCTCCTTTTGCTTCCAAGGATGGAAACAAAAACCGGGAAGCCGGAAAAGAAAAACAGGAGGTGGAGAAAGGACCTGGGAAACTCTCGCTGTAGGCAACTCAAACATGTTCGATGTGAGGTTGTGGCCGGGTGTTTCCTTGACGCTTCCATAGTTTTCTTTGTGGTTGTAGCTTTTGGAGTGCTTCCCATCTCTTGCAGGCCTTGAGAGGTTCTCTCTGTCTCATGTACATAGATACACATCAGAGGGTCTTGGTCCATCTTGTTCTTTTCCACCCTGGCCCACAAGTAGATCTTCAGGAATATAGTGAATTAGGGAGGTGTCTCCCTGAGCTGCTTGCAAATGTTATTTTGCTCTTCTGGGCGACCTCCTCTTTCTTTCTTTCTTTCTTTCTTTCTTTCTTTCTTTCTTTCTTTCTTTCTTTCTTTCTTTCTTTCTTTCTTTCTTTCTTTCTTTCTTCTTCCTTCTTCCTTCCTTCTTCTTCTTCTTCTTCTTCTTCTTCTTCTTCTTCTTCTTCTTTCTTCTTCTTCTTCTTCTTCTTCTTCTTCTTCTTCTTCTTCTTCTTCTTCTTCTTCTTCTCTTCTTCTTCTTCCTCCTTCTCCTTCCTTCTTCCTCCTCCTCCTCCTCCTACTACTTCTTCTATTCCTCCTCCTCCTCCTCCTCCTCCTCTTCTATACTATTATATTCCTATTTCTTCCTCCTCCTCCTCCTCCTCCTCCTCCTCCTCCTCCTCCTCCTCCTCCTCCTCCTCCTCCTCCAGTATTCCCACAAATGCAGGGTCCGCTTTTCAGATGATTGAATGCCACTTTGCATGGTCAGCTGCATCTCCAGGGCTCAGGCCCATGGTTTGCATATCTTTGTTGATGGTGTCTTGCCATCTCTGTTTTGCACGCCTGCAAGGACGCCGGCCATGAACTTCTGGTTGGTAGGCAGGCTTGGCCACTGTGGAAGGTACTGCTCTCAGGACATCCCAGCAGAGCCAGCCTTTCTCTCATCTTCTCTATAATTGGTGCCACACCAAAGTGTTGTCGAATGGTGTCACTTGTGATGTGGTCAAGAAGGGAGATGCCCGATATCGAAATGGAGCCTTTGCATTTCCATGGCATGGAAGGAGCTTTCGGTCCCTGTTGTTGCTACTCGTCATGCAGTGCAACAGGGCGGAGGTTTCTCTTGTAAATCTTAGATTTAAGACGGGTTGGCATTCTTGCTCTTCTGGACTTGCCTGGCTAAAAGATCCTGAGTATTTCCATCAAGATCATCTTTCTTACCCCATACATATAGCTTCCAATCTATTGCATAAGACTGAAAGAAAGATGCTTCCTATGCATTCCTGCTCCCTTGCTTGCTAGCTAGCTCATCCATCTTCCACCCATCCCATCCATCCATCCATCCATCCATCCCACCCCATCCTGTCCATCCATCGCTGCAACGTAGATGCTACTCCATTTCTGGAGACTCTTGAGTTCTTGGCCAATGGCAGCCACCTCTTTTGAAGAACTTGTGCCTCCTTATCCATAAGTACCTAGTAAGGCTCCATTGTAAGGTGTAGCAAAACGATCTGAGTGACTATCGGTGGAAACCGACATGTTTTGAGACCTCCAACAAAGTGGAACTATTCTCCAAGGTGACACACAGGTGGAGAATGGGTGAAGCAGAAACTCCCCATGAGAGAATCACAGAGATAATTCCACTCTGTGGGGTTCCTAAGTGCTCCCTGAATAAGTTGTTGACTTCTGGGGGCGCCAGGGACCCCAGTTCCAGCCCTGAACTACAATATTCTCTTCCATCAGAGTTTGTTTCATCTGCTACCACATTGGTGTTATGAGAAAGAACCAGAAGTTTGTTTGTTTTAAATAAACAAATCAAAACCTCTTTAACCAAAGCAGACCTCGGCTTCCATGCCTGTTCTCAACTCTACCCTCAGATGCACTTGAGATATAAGCTGTTTTGCAAACCATGCTATTAAATAGCGAATCTCCTGCCATGCTCCGGTGAGTCAGAATGAAAGTCTGGGCCACAGGCTGTTCACATGTCAGAGAAGAAACCTTTGTAGACTCGGTGATAAAAACGACACGATCCAAATACTTGACTGCCAAGATTTAGATCAGCAGCGCTGGCTTGGGAACCTTTAGCAGAAGCAGGAATATCATGTCAACAAGGGTGAGGCAACCTTGAATCCTTCAAAAAAAAAGTTTATCTTAGAAGGCATGCCCTCGCTAGCATTTTGGTCATGTTCTCACCATCTAGTTCCCTAAAAAATTTGGGGAGTGGGTCCTGCCTGCTGAACTATCTGTAATGGAATGTGTGGATGATCTTGTGGGGAGGAGGGAGGAAGGAAGAAGGGAGGAAAGGAGGGAGAGTGGATTCTGAAGACATAAGGAGATGAAAAGAAGGGAAGGAAGGAAGGAAGGAGGAAGGAGGAAGGAAGGAAGGAAGATGTAAGGAGATGAGGAAGGAAGGAAGGAAGGAAGGGGAGAGTGGAGTCTGAAGATGTAAGGAGATGGATGGAAGCAAAGGGAGGAGGGAGGGAGGGAGGAAGGAGGAAGGAAGGAAGGGGAAGAGTGAGTCTGATGATGTAAGGAGATGGATGGATGGATGGAAGGAAGGGAGGAAGGAAGGAAGGAAGGAAGGGGAGAATGGAGTCTGATGATGTAAGGAGATGGATGGATGGATGGATGGAAGGAAGGAAGGATGAAGGAAGGAAGGAAGGGAGAGTGGAGTCTGAAGATGTAAGGAGATGGATGGAAGGAAGGATGAAGGAAGGAAGGAAGGAAGGAAGGAAGGGGAGTGGAGTCTGAAGATGTAAGGAGATGGATGGAAGAAAAGGGAGGAGGAGGGGAGGAGAGAGGGAAGGAAGGAAGGAAGGAAGAAGGAAGGAAGGAAGGAAGGAAGGAAGGAAGGAAGGGGGAAGAAGATGTAAGGAGATGGAGGAAGGAAAAGGAAGGGAGGAGAAGGGAAGGGAGGGAGAGAAGGAAGGAAGGAAGGAAGGAAGGAAGGAAGGGGGAGTGGAGTCTGAAGATGTAAGGAGATGGATGGAAGAAAAAGGAAGGGAGGAGGAGGGGAGGGAGGGAGAGAAGGAAGGAAGGAAGGAAGGAAGGAAGGAAGGAAGGGGGGAGTGGAGTCTGAAGATGTAAGGAGATGGATGGAAGAAAAGGGAGGGAGGGAGGAGGAGGGGAGGAAGGGAAGGAAAGGAGGAAGGAAGGAAGGAAGGAAGGAAGGAAGGAAGGAAGGAAGGAAGGAAGGAAGGAAGGAAGGAAGGAAGGAAGGTGCCTTAGGAAATAATCAGACCTAAGAAAAATCAGATGAGTGGGAGGAGCCCTCGGTTGTTTAACAGTCAGAGAAAGAAACTTAGAAAGATCCTTCTCATTACTCAGGCAGTTAAAAGTAGTCCTGAGAAGTTTGTACTTTCAAACTTGCAAGTTTCTGTTCATGTGGCCTTATATTAAAGTAGAATTAGCCCATGTAGTCGTCTTTCTTGTCTGGTTGACTCAGAAGAGCTGACAATCGGGTGGGCATGAGAAAATTTTAAAAGAATTAAAGAGACAAACCCCTGATGACTTTTTGGGGGGGGGGTCATCCCAAAAGAATAACCGAGTTGGAAGGGACCTTGGAGATCGTCTAGTCCAACCCCCTCCCCAAGCAGGAGGCCCTATATCATTCTGTGGCTTCTCCTTCCCCTTCTGTCTTTCCTTCCATAATTGTACTAATTTTCCCCCAACCACCACCACACACACACACCCCGTGTTAAAAAAAAAAAGAAGAAGCCACATGGCACTTTATATAATGGCTTTTTTTGTTTTAAAGGGGGGGGGTTATCTTTTCTTAACCCATCCGCTTATGGAGAGCCCAGTGTTTTATTAATGGATTTTCTGCGTTGCTAAATGGAACGGATTGCTGCTTAATTATCATTTAAAACAGAGCCCCGATCTGCCCACAAGAAACAGCCAATATTTGAAAGCCGTATGAATTGGAAACGTAGGGAAGAAGGCTGGGGGGGAGGGAGGGTGGGGGGAGGGGGGGGGGCTGGGCATCGTCGCAGGATCACCATTTGGTGCTGTGGGGGTTTGAAATGGGCTGCTCCCCAGTTAAAGGAAGCCGGCTCCTGTCGTTAGAGGAAGCCAACCTTTGGGGTTCTCAGCGGCCTCCCCGGATGGATGGGGTTGGGATGGAGGGGCGCACAGCAAGAGCTTAATGGACTGATGGACCAAAGCGGGGAGCAAATTGGCAATTAGAGGCAGGTTGGTTGGCTGCCACCTGGGAGCCCCAAGGTGGAAATTAGAAACATGAAATATCCGCCATAAATAGCAGCTGGTTAGGAAAGAGCTTGCGAGAAGCGATTGCCACCTCAGAGTAGGTGGCATGGAGAACTGGGCACGTGTGTGTTGGTGTGTGTGTGTGTGTGTGTGTACGGGGGTGATTTCATATTTCTCTGCCAAGGGGCCAAGGATCAGGGCCACACATGACATTCCAGTTAAATTAATGTATTGCTTTATCCCCCCCTGTACAGCTGGTCCTCGACTCATGGCTACAATTGAGCCCCGGATTTTTGTCGCTAAGCGAGACAGCTGTTAAGGGAATTTCCACCCCCGTTTTACAATCCTTCTTGCCACCAGGTGTTAAGTGGATCACTGCAGTTGTTAAGAATGGGGATCATGTGATCCCGGGACATGGCAAACGGTCATAAATGGGAGTCGGTTGTCAAGCTGTCAGAATTTTGATCACGGAACCCTGTGGATAGGGCAGTGGTCATAAGTGTGAAAAATGGTCCTAACTCACTTTTTTCCAGGGCTGTTGTAACTGAACGGTCACTAAATGAACGGCTGTAAGTCAAGGAGTAACTGTACATAAGAATCCAGTCAACCAACGGTCAGCACTGAATTGGCCCTAGATAAGAGATCATGGAATCAAAAGAATGTAATCAGTATTGTTAAGCACATTAAATACCCAGACAACACGATGTTTATTAAGCACTAAGAAATGTAATTAATAAGGTAAAAGTAAAGGTTCCCCTCGCACATAATACGTGCTAGTTGTTTCTGGCTCTCGGGGGCGGTGCTCATCTCCATTACAAAGCCACAGAAGAGCCAGCGCTGTCCGAAGACGTCTCTCTGTGGTCATGTGGCCAGCAGGACTAAACACCAAAGGTGCATGGAACGCTGTTCCCACCAAAACGGTCCCTAATTTTCTACTTCCATTTTTACATGCTTTCGAACTGCTAGGTTGGCAGAAGCTGGGACAAGAAACTGGAGCTCCCTCCATTATACGGCGGTAGGGATCCGAACCCCCAAACTGCCGACCTTTCTGATCGACAAGCTCAGCGCCTTAGCCACTGAGCCACCGCGTCCCTTATGTAATTAATAGAAAATTAAAATAACATTTTTAAAAAAAAGGAATTCAAAGAGGCGTTGGACCTGGACCGTTTATGGCAACGTAAGGACTCCAGGCTGATTCCTTTCTTGACTCCACCTTCGGGCTCGACCTATTCCTCTCCCCCACGCTCTCCCTACTTATCCACCTGCCCCTCAAAAGAATTGTGTCAGCTTCTGAGTTAGAGTTAGATGTTTCTGTTGCTCCTTCCAGCTGTTAGAACAGAGTGGGCTTTTTTGCCTGCGGAGAAATGAATAAATGTCAACAGAGGAAAAGGGGAAACACCAATGAGAAACAAACCCCTGTTGTGTTTAGATCAAGCTGAGCCTCGTTGGTGATTCTTTACGCGCCTTCTCCGAAAAAAAAGAGATTTGTAATTTCCAGGTCTCCTGTTGTCTTTTTCATTACTTTGCTCCTGCATCATCTCTTGCCTGCTTCGAAAGGCTGGGTAACGACTTTTATTTTTATTTTTAGAGAAAGTCCAGAGTGTATATCATTTTTTAAAAAAAAATTTTTTTCCTGCTTTAGAGCCTGTATGTTTCAAATCAAAATAAATATTTTTACAACAACAACAAAAAGTCCAGCGCAAAATGAAGAACCTTTGCAATTTTTTTCATTCTAAAATTATTATTATTTTAATTGGGAAGCTTATTTTAATTGTGTTCATCTGACACAAATAAATGAATGAATAAATAAATCTATCTATATATCCATATCCATATCCATATCCATATCCATATCCATATCCATATCCATCTATCTATCTATCTATCTATCTATCTATCTATCTATCTATCTATCTATCTATCTATAATATCTACCTATCCATCCATCCATTCATCCATCTATAAAAGCAAAATGCCATTCACGCATCATCACAAAATCTCCAGAACTGTAAAGCCTACAAAATTGAAATTTGGCACCTATGTTCCTCTTGGCTTCTAGGGGCTCACTAAGAAAGGATTTTTCGAAATGACTATCAGAACATTTAGAGTATTTCCTATATTGTTGTTATTATTAACACGCTCTGATGCTAAGGAGTTCTAGTCCCCCTCCCCACCTGAAAAGAAATCTCTTCCAAATGCAAAACACAAGCAGAGGAGAGGAGTCTTAGTTTGAGTTTCAGTTTCAGAGCACCAAGCAGCTTTAGTCCAGAACTGTTGAGGTAAGTCGCGCCCAGGCTCCTTGATCCAAGTTCAGACGCTTGGCAAGTGATTCATATTTATGACAGTCGCAGCATCCTTGGATCCTATGATCCGCTTTTGTGACCTTCTGACAAGCAGAAATCATGGGCTCTCCATCACTGGAGGTTTTTAAGAAGAGACTAGACAGTCACTTGTCTGAGATTATATAGGTTCTCCTGCTTGAGCAGGGGGCTGGACTAGAAGACCTCCAAGGTCCCTTCCAGATTCTATTCTATTCTATTCTATTCTATTCTAACTATTCTATTCTAACTATTCTATTCTATTCTCTATTCTCTCTATTCTCTATTCTATTCTAACTATTCTATTCTATTCTATTCTATTCTATTCTATTCTATTCTATTCTATTCTATTCTATTCTATTCTAACTATTCTATTCTATTCTAACTATTCTATTCTACCTATTCTATTCTATTCTGATTATTATTCTCTTCTCTTCTATTGTCAATGGGATGCCAGGTTCACTTCACAAACGTGTTACTAACTTTAACAACTGCAGGGATTCACTTAACAGTGGCAAGAAAGGTCATAACATAGGGCAAAACTCACTTAGCAACATAAATTTTGGGCTCAGTTGTGGTTATAAGTTAAAGACCACCTGTTTACCCATTGGCCAAAGCAGTGCGTGGATAAGACCTCCATTTTTTTTTTAGCATCCTTTGCAACTATTTTTACGACTTAACATCCATTTTCTCTTTTTCCGCAGAGTTCTGCTCAGTCGTTGTCAGGAAAAGGTTATTCGGTAAGTCATTTTGCGCGGCTTCTATGTTTCTTCCGTTATTTCTTGGCTGGAAAAGAGTTGGACCATCTGTTGCATTTTCTCGGGCCCTGTCGCGAAGCAGAGTCCTAAAAATAGGTTTGGGAAGATAAATTCTCCCACTCATGTTTATTGCACCTCTCTTCAGAGGAGCGAATGTGAAGCATGCTCACTAAACGAGAGAAAACAGACAAGGAAACGGGTTTTTTTGCACCTTCCCACTCTGAAGTTGTCTTGTTGAACATATGTACGTTTTCTAGCATTGATCCTGAGCTCACGGATGGATGTAATATTATAGGATTCCTTGGATTTGAAGAAAGCGGACTATTTTGGATAGCGCATTGGATGCTTCAGTAGCACATTGTAGATCATCCTCATCTTCTTTTAATGAGCCCATAATCCCTTGCAGGGTGGAGTCTGGGCAACTGAATGGAGCTAGCAGAGTGTTTACTGGCCAGATGCCCTTCCTGTCACCGATGCGGAGTTTTGTTCAGCAGATAAATTCTCATAGTACCCAGAGAGAGAAATATCTGCCTCTACCTAGGATTGAACGCAACAGCCTCCTGATTGTGAGGTGAGAGCTCCACCTCTAGGCCACCCACACTACTCCTTCGGTAGCCCATTGTAGCACAATTCAGTAGCTCATTGTAGATGCTCTAGGTCTAATCTGAGAGTCGTAATCAGTTCAGGGAAAAAGTGTATACACGTAGCCCTCAACTTACAACAGTTCATTTAGTGGCCATTCAAAGTTACAATCTAACCATCTAACCATCATGAAGATGAGTCAGTTGCCAAGTGTCTGAATTCTGATCATGTGACCATGGGGATGCTGCCATGGTCGTAAGTGTGAAAAATGGTCATAAGTCACTTTTTTCAGTGGCGTTGTCACCGAACAGCCCCTAAATGAACTGAGGACTACCTGTACTAACCAGAACTTCTGGAAATGGTAGCTTAGCAACATTTTGGCTAGGTTAGTAGACAGCTTTGATTGGCTGTTGAAATCTACAAATTGGGTTTTAGAATAGAATAGAATAGAATAGAATAGAATAGAATAGAATAGAATAGAATAGAATAGAACTAAATGGAGAGGAGAGGAGAAGAGAAGAGAAAATAGAGAATAGAATAGAATTAGAATTAGAAGAAAAGAGAAAATAGAGAATAGAGAATAAAGAAAATAGAATAGAATAGAAATAAAAATAGAAATAGAATTAGAATTAGAATAAAGAATGGAATAGAAAATAGAACAGAACAGAACAGAATTCTTTATTGGCCAAGTGTGATTGGACACACAAGGAATTTATCTTTGGTGCATGTGCTCTCAGTGTACATAAAGAAAAAAATAAAATATATTCATCACAAATCATAAGAAACAATACTTAGTATAGTCATAGGTTACTATAAGCAATCAAATCATACTAGGGAACAAATAAAACAATATAAATTGTAAAGATACAACACAGTTATAGTCATAAGTGGGAAGAGATAGGTAATAGGAAGGATGAGA
This sequence comes from Notechis scutatus, assembly GCF_049901735.1. NCBI lineage: Eukaryota > Metazoa > Chordata > Lepidosauria > Squamata > Elapidae > Notechis > Notechis scutatus. Next base: position 8,530,418 of record NC_142021.1, on the reverse strand, counting down.
AGAATAATCGTAATACAGTCTTAGTGAATAGTTGGACAGTATTGAGGGAATTATTTGTTTAACAGAGTGATGGCGTTCGGGAAAAAACTCTTCTTGTGTATAGTTGTTCTGGTGTGCAGGGCTCTGTAGCATCGTTTTGAGGGTAGGAGTTGAAACAGTTTATGTCCGGGATGTGAGGGGGTCTGTAAAATATTTTCACAGCCCTCTTTTTGACTCGTGCAGGATACAGGTCCTCAACGGGAGGCAGGCTGGTTGCAGTTGTTTTGTCTGCAGTCCTAATTATCCTCTGAAGTCTGTGTCTGTCCTGTTGGGCTGCAGAGCCAAACTAGACCATTACTGAAGTGCAGATGACAGATTCAATCATTTTTGGCTTGCAGTGGAGCATCTCACTCAGTCCCACTATTTGTGAACTGTAAAGATCTGTGAGAAAAGACCCATTTATGGCTTCTTATCAGGTTTAATTATAGAGTCAAGTTTTTCTTACCTCGGAGTTCTGCTAACAAGTGGGGGTGGGGGAACAGATTTGGTTCTGGCTTTTATTCCTTAATGGGGGGGAAAAAAGGCGATTGCCACCACGGCTGGTACTAATAAATCACAGAGCAGACATTTTATCTGGTTGTCCCAAGCCTTTCCTTTTGATCAGCTCAACCAAATGAGCATGTGAGGCCAGGATTGTTTATCTCAAAGCTGCCAAAGTCCTGATATGTTTTTGGGTTTGTTTTAATTGCTGGGTCTTGCAGGGATCAAGGACCCAGCCCTGATTTCTGGAGACCTCCCAACGAGGGAGGATTTTGAGTTCCTGTGTCCTTAAACGGAGACTCTCTCCTCTCACTGACCTGGGGGAAATCGTTGTGCTGCGTGAGAAGAAAAACAGCGAGGAGATGTTCTGTTTTCACTGGATTTTGCTCACTTTGTGGCTGTTCCCCTGGCTTGGTAATACTTTGTACGGCTAGGTCAGGGGTGTCAAAACTTGATTTCCATTGAGGGCCGCATCAGCGCTGTGTTTGACCAGGGTAGGCCTGGCCAGGTGGGCGTAGTCAGAGTAGGCGCGCCCAGCTCGACGTCACTCGTGTTGGGGCCACCTGTGATGACCAAGTGCTAAGGCAGGACTTCCCTCAGACCCTGTCAGGATTCTGGCAGTTACCCCAATTAAATCATGAGTCTCAAGCCAAACTTCAAAAGGATTTACTGGGAGTTAACGTGTCCGGCACTGCCTGGGTGTAGCCAAGTCTGAGACACATCATTCATTGTCACCCTTGACCCTGGTTTTTCCCCCACCCCTCTGGGTTTATCGTAATTCCTATTCTCCAATCGGACACATCCATAGCCAAGAGTCATCGATTGTGCTCTCCAGTTAGAATTTTGCATGGCAGAAACTTCAGTCACCTAGTTACTATCTTTGAAAACATTTGTGGAATGCACTTTCAATTTCCAAGCTGCCCCACTACTCCCCCCTCCCTTTCTGTTGGCAACTCTAAAAAGACCGTAGAAATATTTTATGAGTTGACACTCTCATTATAATATTCCTTCCTTCCTTCCTTCCTTCCTTCCTTCCTTCCTTCCTTCCTTCCTTCCTTCCTTCCTTCCTTCCTTTCCTTTCCTTTCCTTTCCTTTCCTTTCCTTTCCTTTCCTTTCCTTCCTTTCTTCCTTCCTTCCTTCCTTCCTTCTTTCTTTCTTTCTTCTTTCTTTCTTTCTTTCTTTCTTTCTTTCTTTCTTTCTTTCTTTCTTTCTTTCTTTCTTTCTTTCTTTCTTCCTTCCTTCCTTCCTTCCTTCCTTCCTTCCTTCCTTCCTTCCTTCCTTCCTTCCTTCCTTCCTTCCTTCCTTTCTTTCTTTCTTTCTTTCTTTCTTTCTTTCTTTCTTTCTTTCTTTCTTTCTTTCTTTCTTTCTTTCTTTGGAAGAGACCTTTAAAATACAAAAGCTTCCAACCAGTTTGTTGTTATTTGGGCTATTAAAATACTGCTGCTGTGATTTGGGATTACTGCTCTCGTAGGCTTGATGGGTGCTGTGAGCTTTCTTAATATTATTTTTCTTCTGAAGTGAAACAATCAGGAGGCCAAATATAGAACTGAGCGGATAGTTTTAATGTCTTTCACCTGTGTGCACTTTCGATATGATTGGTTTGCTTTCCTGTTCCACGAGCCAAAAGGAGAAAGGCGGGGGAAATACCAAGGTGTCTGTAGAATTGTTTTATAGATGCTTTATAATTCACTTGAGTTCTGCCTTCCTACCGAAGCAACCCACCAAACCATCTTCGCCCCTTCCGAAATCGACATCTTTTTAATGCATTATATTTAGACTTAATGGCATTCCTCTAACACTGCAAACTAGCATAAATGGGGAAAAAATAGCAGAGGAGACAAAAATAAGCAAAATATCAAAGAGGTAACTGACAGAGAATTGTAATCAGACGTTATCACGGGCCATTCTTAATGAATGAGCACAATAGCCATCCATGATGGCTTCTTTTCCAACAAGGGATGTCCTTGAATGCATGTTGTTATCATTTCAGAAAGAGCTAGCAAAAGTTGTTTGTAAGGGAAGAAACCTTTGAAAGTGTCTCCCAGCATCCAACAATGATCAAAGAACTCAACTTTTTTTCCGATGCTGAAAAAAAAAACCACCTCATTTCTTCCTTACAACTAAACCTCCTTACAACTAAAAAGCCTTAGGTAGACAACAGGTAGACCTCGACTTACGACCACGATCGAGCCTCAAATTTCCGATGCCAGGTGAGACAGCTGTTTAGTGAGTTTTGCCCCATTTGAGCCACAGTGGTGCAGTGGTTAGAGTGCAGTACTGCAGTATTTTTGCTGACTGCCAGCTGACTGCAATTTGGCAGTTCGAATCTCACCAAACTCAAGGTTGACTCAGCCTTCCCTCCTTCCAAGGTCGGTAAAATGAAGACCCAAATTGTTGGGGGCAAGAAGCTGACTCTGTAAACCGCTTAGAGAGCACTGTAAAAGCGCCGTGAAGTGTTATATAAGTCTAAGTTCCTTCCTTCCTTCCTTCCTTCCTTCCTTCCTTCCTTCCTTCCTTCCTTCCTTCCTTCCTTCCTTCCTTCCTTCCTTCCTTCCTTCCTTCCTTCCTTCCTTCCTTCCTTCCTTCCTTCCTTCCTGTTAGAATGCAGCATTGCAGCTAATTCTGCTAACTGCCAGGTGTTCAATCCTGACCAGCTCAAGGTTGACTCATCCTTCCGAGGTTGGTAAAATGAGGACCTGGATTGTTGGGAGCAATATGCTGACTCTGCAAACCGCTTAGAGAGGGCTGGAAAGCACTGTGATGGGGTATATAAGTCTAAGTTCCTTCCTTCCTTCCTTCCTTCCTTCCTTCCTTCCTTCCTTCCTTCCTTCCTTCCTTCCTTCCATCCATCCATCCATCCATCCATCCATCCATCCATCCATGGTGCACAGTGGTTAGAATGCAGAATTGCAAGCTAACTCTGCCCACTGCCAGCAGTTCGATCCTGATCGGCTCAAGGTGGACTCAGCCTTCTGTCCTTCCGAGGTCGGTAAAATGAGGACCCAGATTATTGGGTGCAAGAGGCTGACTCTGTAATACCGCTTAGAGCGGGCTGTGAAGAGGTATATAAGTCTAAGTGCTATTGCTATTTTACAACCTTTTCCTGCCAACGTTGTTAAACTAATCACTGCCACGGTTAAATTAGTAACGTGGTTGTTAAGTGAACCTGGCTTCCCCCATCGACTTTCCTTCTCAGAAGGTCACAACGGGGAACATTGTGACCATCATACATATGAATCAGTCGCCAACGGTATGAATTTTGATGCTGCAACGGTGGTAAATGTGAAAGTCTTTTCCCCCCCAGTATCATTGTATCAGTCACTAAACGGACTGTTATAAGTTGAGATCTATCTGTACCCCTTAAGGGTGGATTCCACTGTAGGTTTTCAATTAAATTCCAGTTGGAGTTATCTGTGCTTTTAGTAGCACAGATATAGATTCAGCGAGGACCATGTTGACTGTGGACATCCGTTGGAACAAAGCATACCAAAAATTGCATCCTTCTGCTATATTTGGTCCCCACATTGTATTTTAAATAAATCAACAGCCACGTGGATATAGCAGCATAAATCTGGAGGCTGGGGCAGCCGATGGCATCGATGTGATCCATCAACTTTAGTGTGTAAATTTCCTTTCAACTTTAGTGTATAAATTTTCCTTTCCTTTCCTTTCGTGTATAAATTTCCTGGTAGGTTACTTCCTACCAGTTTTTCTTAGCCTACGGAAACCAACACAAACATATTTCCCCGTGAATTTATGCTGGAAGTGAAGAACTTGGGAGCAACTACGGTGAAAATAACATCTTTTTTTAAAAAAAAAATGTTTCCAACTAAGGAAATTGAAGGCGACAGGTTTTAAGGACTGGGGAGATGGTCTAATCCAAGCCTTTCTCCCTTAAGATCAAAGTACAGAAAATTCCTTGACTTACGACCACGCTGAGCCCAAAATTTCAGTTGCTGGACAGGACAGTTAAATGAGTTTTTCCCTATTCTACGACCTCAATTGCCATAGTTGATAAAGTGAAAAAGTGCAGTTATTAAGCTAGTCACATGGTTGTTATACAGAGTTGCATTAACACACAATCGAGATCAAGGGAGGTATACTAAGACCACTCTATAAAGCCTTAGTAAGACCACACCTAGAATACTGCATCCAGTTTTGGTCACCACACTATAAAAAAGATGTTGAGACTCTAGAAAGAGTGCCGAGAAGAGCAACCAGGATGATTAGGGGACTGGAGGCTAAAAGATACGATGAACGGTTGCAGGAACTGGGCCTAGTTAGTCTAGGGAAGGGGAGGACCAGGGGAGACAGGAGAGGAATCTTCCAATATCTCAGAGGCTGCCACAGAGAGGTGGAAAGGGTCAAGCTGTTTTCCAAAGCACCCGAAGTCCAGGCAAGAAATAATGGATGGAAACTGAACAAGGAGAGATTCAAGCTGGAAATAAGGAGAAGTTTTCTGACAGTGAGAACAACCAACCAATGGAACAGAAGTTGCCTTCGGAGGTTGTGGGAGCTTCATCACTGGAGGCTTTCAAGAAGAGACTGGACTGCCATCTGTCAGAAATGGTGTAGGGTCTCCTTCTTGGGTGGGTGGGGGGTTGGACTAGATGACCTACAAGATCCCTTCCAACTCTGTTAATCTAATCTAATCTAATCTAATCTAATCTAATCTAATCTAATCTAATCTAATCTAATCTAATGTTTTTTAAAAAAGAAAGGAGAACGCCCCAGGAAAAGGCACCAGGCTGCCAGCTTTTGATTCCTCAATAAAGGCTTCCAAGTTATCAGCCCTCCCTTGATCCTGTACCAGAGATCCTGCAAAACCATTACCAGCGCTCGGCACAGAGGGCAAAAACTAAAAACGAAATAAAGCAGAGCAGCTTGGGGTCCAAATGGCCTGATGGCACCAGGGTGTGTATCTCCTGCATTTATGCAAGTCACCCAGCGAGTGTCGTGTCTCATAAAATATATTTTTGGTTTTTACGGTTCCCTTAATTTGCTTGCAAAATGCCCCCCCCTCTGCTTCCAATTAAGCCGCAGTCCTGCTTTTAATTACAATCAAATGTCCCGTAAATTTTCACTCATCCTCAAAGCCATAAAATGAGTGTGCACATATGTGTGCGTGCAAACACACACACGCACAATACACACAGAGCGTACCAGATTTGGTTGTCTTGGTTTCCAAAAGGGCTGGGTCTGAGGTTTGCGTTGTTGTTACGAAGGGAAACACAGCATTTCTCCCACGGGTGGGATTCAAATTTTTAACAACCGGTTCTGTGGGTGTGGCTTAGGTGGTGGGCGCGGCTTGGTGGTCATGTGACTGGGTGGACATGGCTTGGTGGTCATGTCATTGGCTGGGCGTGGCCAACTCAACATCACTCACATCGAGGCACGCATCTCCTCGCCTGGCCTGTCATGACTGTGGGGATGCTGCAACAGTCATAAGTGTGAAAAATGGTCATAAGTCACTTTTTTCAGGGCCATTGTAACTTTGAATGGTCCCTCCACACAAGCAAAGTACCAGCAAAGAAAGGAAAAAAGACTCCACAGAAGTTCCTGAGATAGGAAGTCTAGTCCTGCCAAGAATGTAATAACAGTCAATGGAGAGGCAGTTTCTGTAAGCAACACCAGAAAGTTTCCTTCCTGCCTTCCTTACAGGATTAGCCCAGTAATTTCTTCTAACAACTGGTTCTCCTAACTGCTTAGAATGTTAACAACCGGTTCTAGCGAATAGATGCAAACTGGTAGAATCCCACCCCTGATTTCCCCCCATCGCTTTGTTTACGAGAACATAATTGAATGCTATTGATTTACATAAACTTACATGTTCTCCTGGCTTCGGTCATTATAATCTACTTTGAAAACCCACAAGGCAAGCGAGGTCATCTTATTCCCTTCCTAGGGTTTCCTTTGTTGCGTTCTGAACAACTTCATTTTGACTAGAGGAGGTGAGAAAGGAGGAGAACATAGAACAGCAGAATTGGAAGGGACCTCGGAGGTCTTCTAGTCCATCCTCCTGCTCAAGCAGGCAGCCCTATACCATACTGGAGAAATGACTGTCCAACCTCTTCTTAAAAACCTCCTCCGATTACGGGGCACCCACAACTCCAGGAGGCAAGCTGTCCCACTGATTAACAGAATTACAGAGTTGGAAGGGACCTTGGAGGTCTTCTAGTCCACCCCCCCCCCCCCGGGCAAGCAGGAGACCCTATTCAATGCTGGACAAATGACTGTCCAGGCTCTTCTTAAAAGACTCCAGTGATGAAGCATCACCTGTAATTCTGAACTTCTGAAAGCAAGCTATTCCACTGATCAATTGTTCTCACTGTCCGGAAATTCCTCCTTCATTCTAGGTTGCTTCTCTCCTTGATTGATTTCCATCTGTTGCTTCCTGCCCTGCCTTCAGGTGTTTTGGAGAATAGGTTCACCGCCTCCTCTTTGTGACAGCCCCTCAAATATTGGAACCGTCTCCATCTAAACCATGGGTGTCCAACCTTGGCTTTAAGCCTTGTGGACTTCAACTCCCAGAATTCCTCAGCCAGCTGGCTGAGGAATTCTGGGAGTTGAAGTCCACAAGTCTTAAAGTTGCCAAGGTTGGACACCCCTGATCCAAACTGTGCTTAAAGTTTTATTTGCTAACCCATAAAATGTTTGTGACATGCATATTTCATCTATTGCTGCCCCCTCCCGCTCCCCGTTGGTCTGTAGCAAAGGAGACAGCTCCTCACGCCATCCTGCATCTTCTCCGACTTTTTGAGAGTTATGAGTTCTCCAGCAGAACCCAAAGAATAGCCAGATCAGGACTTGTGAACCTCTAAGGTTTAAAAAGAAAAAAGGGGGAAAAAAACTGGCACCATGAACAAGAAAGAAATTAAGAGAGAAAGAGAAGAAGAGAGAGAAAAGAAAGAGAGAGAGAAAAGAGAGGGAGGGAGGGAGGGAGGAAAAGAAAGAGAGAGAGAAAGAAGAGAGAGAGAGAGAGGGAGGGGGAGAGAAAAGGAGAGGGAGAAGAAGGGGGAGAGAGATAAAAAGAGAGAGAAAAGAAAGAGAGAGAAAAGAGAGGGAGGGAGGGAAAAGAAAGAGAAGAAAGAGAGGGGGAGAGAGAGAAAGAAAGAGAGGGAGGGGAGAGAGAAGGAGAGGGAGAAGAAGAGAGGGAGAGAGAGAAAGAGAGAGAGAGAAAAGAAAGAGAAAAGAGAGGGAGGGAGGGAAAAGAAAGAGAGAGAAAAGAAAGGGAGAGAGAAAGAGAGAGGGAGGGAGAAAGATAGAGGGAGGGGAGAGAGGAGGAGAGGGAGAAGAAGAGGGGGGAGAGAGAGAGAAAAGAGAGAGAAGAGAAAAGAGAGAGAAAAGAGAGGGAGGGAGGGAAAAGAAAGAGAAAAGAAAGAGGGGGAGAAAGAAAGAGGGAGGGAGAAAGAGCGGGAGGGAGAGAGAGAGAAGGAGAGGGAGAAGAAGAGGGGGAGAGAGAAAGAGAAAGAGAGAAAAGAAAGAGAGAAAAGAGAGAGAGAAAAGAAAGAGAGAGGGAGAGAGAGAGAGATGACTGATGTGTTAGAAGAACACAGTGAGTGAATTGCTCCGGTATCCATCATGCAAAGACTCATGTCTCTCTTGATGCTTTCATTTCCCTTCTGGCATTGCTTGCAAGCAAGCGTTAGAAGGCTGAAACAGGAAGTTGTAAGTTTCAGCATCTTCAGCTATCAGCATAATATCTGTGGTCAGGTCAGTCCCCTGACATGGTTTGCGGCCATTTTCTGGTTGAGCGAGAGCACCTTTTTTTCTGCTGATTTAGCATCGGTTCCCACCTGCATAACCAATTAAGATGTGCTGTTGACTTTAAAAAAAAAACACACATATTTCTGGTCGCTTGGCGGATTCCCAGTGACGCCCCTGCAGAATAGACTCGGCCGCAGCTAGACCGGTTATCGGCAGGTCCTTGAAAAGTAGAGGAAGCACCAGAAAACGGAATGTGTTTTGAATGCTTCTTCCTAACCTGTGGGTGAAAAAATGTTCATCGCCTTTCTACGCCAGGGACCACTGATGGTCCGCGAGAAAATTTTGGTGGTCCACAGATAAATGCCCCCCCCCCCAAAGCAATTAATCCAGGCTGCGCGGGAACACAAGGCTTGCGTCGCTTGTATTGCAAACAACATGAGGTAGTGAGGGGAGGGGGAAAGGGCGAAGGAGGGAACTTGCCCCACTTGCCCCACACGCATCACCTGGCCACTGGGCTGCTTCTTTCCGCTCCTTTCTTCTTCTGCTTTTGGCTGAACGCAAGGAAAACAGCCAAAGTCTTCCTTTCTCTCCCCCAAACTCTGCCAGAAATGAGTCTTTGGGACCCTGCAAGGCCTCCTGCTCCAAGAGGGTGTGTCGGTGTGACAAGTCTCACAAAGACTCATTTCTGGCGGAGTTTGGGGGAGAGAAAGAAAGACTTCTGCTGCTTGTGCTGTTTTCCTTGCATGAAGCCAAAAGTCTCTCTCTCTCTCTGTCTGTCTCTCTCTCTGTGTCTCTCTCTCTCTCTCTCCTTCCTTCCTTCCTTTCCTTCCTTCCTTCCTTCCTTCCTTCCTTCCTTCCTTCCTTCCTTCCTTCCTTCCTTCCTTCCTTCCTTCCTTCCTCCTCCTCTCCTCCTCCTCCTCCTCCTCCTCCTCCTCCTCCTCCTCCTCCTCCTCCTCCTCCTCCTCCTCCTCCTCCTCCTCCTCCTCCTCCTCCTCCTCCTCCTGAGAATGGACCTGGAGACAGTATCCTGCTATCCCAAATAAAGAATGATCGATCAGTAGCAAAACAGGGTGGGGAATTTTCCTGCAGACTTTTTGGGGATTTTTCTAGGGTCTCTGGTCCTCGTGATTTAAAATGATTACCCCTTCTTGTCTGTGACAGCCCCTCAAGGACTGGAAGACTACTATCCTATCATTTCTAGTCCTCTGAGTTAAATCCATGTAACAAAGTAACAGAATAACAGAGATGGAAGGGACCTTGGAGGTCTTCTAGCCCAACCCCATGCTCAAGCAGGAGGCCCTACAACATTTCAGACAAACAGTTGTCCAGTCTCTTCTTGAAAACCTCCAGGGTTGGATGGAGCACTCACAATGTCTGAAGGCAAGTTGTTCTACTAATAATTTTTTCTCACAGTCAGGAATTTTTTTTCTTCGTTCTAGGGTGCTTCTTTCCTGGGTTGGTTTTGGAATGAAGGATGGACCTCTGAAATGTTCTTCTGGGAAGCCCACTCTTGATGCACACCAAAATTTTCCTGGTGATGCCATCTCTGCCTCTCTGATTTAGTCCACCAGAACAGAAACGGTTCCTTGTGAGATTTAAAACGTGGGAATCAGCGGTGCATTTGGGTAGATTTGTTCTCCTTTATCTGGCACAGAGACCAATTGAAGCTTGTGGAACCTACCTCTGAATAGACACACTTAATGTTGCCTTGTGTGACAAATTCAAGTAGAAAGCTTCCGTCAAGTGACTTCGTAGTAGAGAAAAGGATGGAGTTTTGGGAAACTGCTTGTCAGTGCAGCTTCTCTGCCTCCGTTGGCTTTCCATCTTAAAATGAATGCTCATTCTCTCTCCCAACAAAAAAACACCACCCCTGTTATCTACTCACCTGTGGACAAAGGTGTCTTTGAGATGTGCGGCTTTCAACCAGCTTATGATTTTTGTGCTTCTGACAGCATGCCAGGCCTTGCCCTCGATGTGTTTACGGTTCCGAGCAATTTCCTTCGATGGCGCGAGCACGATTGCACCTAGGAATAGGCAACATGTTAATTGAACCAAGCCGCAACTTTTGACAATGGTGCTTTTATTTATTTATATTTAAAAACAGCTCGGAGGTAACGACTTCCAAGCATTAAGACGGAATGAGGAATGAGCTGGGTGCCAAACGAGAAAATTTAGATTATATAGTGTCAGTTTCCCAATTAAAGTTTTACAGGAAAATGCTCCCCATGATCTGTGCTCCCAAGGCGTTTTTGATTGGGTTCCTTTCAGCCATGGTGCAGATAGGTTGCTTCTAAGCATCCGTTTAAAACTCTGAAATATTTATGGATCTTTCCCCTTAATATTGAAATACAATTCCTGGAGATATCTTTCCCCATGCATAGATTTTGTAATAAAATGCCTGGGAGCTGGCACTCAGCTGGCACTTAGTCTGTGACTGATGCTTGGTTTATTTGTTTTAAATAATAAAATTATTTATTATAGATGGGCGAACTCATTAGATTTGCAGACAACACCAAGCTGGCAGGAGTAGCCGACACTCTGGAGGATAGGCTCGAGATACAAAAAAGGATTTTGACAGCTTTGAACATTGGGCCCCATCTAACAAAAGGAAACTCAGTGGTGGAAAAAAAGTACGGTTCTACATTTAGGCAAGAGAAACCAAATGCATACGGATAGCATAGGTGGTACCTGGCTCAATAGTAGTAACTACAACAGGGATCTTGGAGTCCTAGTGGACAATCCCTTAAATATGAGCCAGCAGTGTGCCGCAGCTGCCAAAAAAGCCAACACAGTTCTCGGCTGCATAAACAGAGGGATAGAATCAAGATCACGTGAAGTGTTAATACCATCCTATAATGGCTTGGTAAGGGCACACTTGGAATACGGCATCCAGTTTTGGTCACCATATTATTAAAAAGTTGTTGAGATTCTGAATACAGAGAAAAGCAATAAAATAATTAGGGGACTAAAACTTACAAAGAATGATTGCTGGAATTGGCTAGATTTAGTTTAATGGAAAGAAGGACTAAGGGTGACATGATAGGAGTCTTCCAATTTGTGAGGGGCTGCCCCAAAGAAGAGGGAGTCAAGCTATTCTCCAAAGCACCTGAATACAGGATGAGAAGCAATGGATAGACACTAATCAAGGAGAGAAGCAACTTAGAACTAAGGAGGAATTTCCTGACAGAACAATTAATCCGTGGAACAACTTGCCTCTAGAAGTTGTGGGTGCTCCAGAACTGGAGGTTTTTTTGGGGGGACAATCATTTGTCTGAAATGGTATAGGGCTTCCTTGCCTGAGCAGGGGGTTGGACTAGAAGACCTCCAAGGTCCCTTCCAACTTTGTTATTCTATATTCTGTATTCTATACATAGTAGAAAAGTATTTAATTCCTGTCAGACTTTCTTGATGCTTCTTACTGCATCTCCGGACCCCAAAATGAAGGGTATTTTTTTTCTGCAGGTCTCTCACAATCTTTCATCATTCAACTCATGTTCCTTCCTTATCAAGAGTGGCTAAGTTGTACTTGTGTTCCATTTACCTGGACTTGTCTCTTTCGCTTGTTTTTCCCCCCATTTTTGAGAAAAGCTAAATCCCTTCAGTTGAAGCTCTTGGAACATGGCCCTCTACACAAATACTTTTCCAAGTCACCGCACTTGACAAGTAGATGACTGCATTTGTCTCTTGAATCATAGCTGTGCACTTCAAACATCAGTTGTTGAGGATCAACTTTTAGAGCTCACTTTCTCCTATCCATGCTTGAGAGAATCCAAGGGTTCATGGCTGGTTAATGTCACCCAGAGCTAGAAAAACGATTGGCTGTTTCCAGTGGGATTTTGATAGAAGAGAATATTTTGCAGCTCGGGACTGAACTGTGGGGTCCTTGGTGGCCTCTGAGCTTGGTTCTTTCTTTGCAGATGTTTCATGACAAAACTTGGTAACATCTTCAGTGTTAGAGGGGAGAGGAGGAGGAGGAGGAGGAGGAGGAGGAGGAGGAGGAGGAGGAGGAGGAGGAGGAGGAGGACGACTATGGGATCCTTTCAGCTTGGTTATTTTCTTGCAGACATTTCTTGACCCCATTAGGGAACATCATCAGTGCTAGAAGGGAGTGGGGTTGGAAGGAGAAGGAGGAGCAGGAGGAGGAGTGTGAGGTCTTTGGTGGCGTCTGAGCTTGGTTGTTTCTTTGCAGATGTTTCATTACTCAACTGGGTAACATCTTCAGTGTTAAAAGGGGGAGGAGGAGGAGGAGCTGGACTCCATGGTCTTTGGTGCACTCTGAGTTTGTTTGTTTTGTTACAGATGTTTCATTACACAACTAGGTAACATCTTCAATATTAGAAGGGGGTGAGGAGGACTATGGGGTCTTTGATGTTCTCTGAACTTAGTTGTTTCTTGCAAACATTTCATGACAAAACTAGATAACATCTTCAGTGATAGAAGGGAGAGGAGGAGGAGGAGGAGGAGGAGGAGGAGGAGGAGGAGGAGGAGGAGGAGGAGGAGGAGGAGGAGGAGTATTGTGGAGTCCTTGGTGCTCTCTGAGCTTGGTACCTATTTTGCAGATATTTCATGACCCAACTAAAGAACATCATAAGGCTTTCCTTGTACCCTTTACCTGGAAGGAGAAGAACCTCTGTCCTCTTTCTCAGCGTGGATGCAAAGGAAGAGAGTGAGAAAAAAAATTGGGGAATCCAGAAATAAGGAGATGCTGTAGATCAGGGGTGTCCAACCTTGGCAACTTTAAGACTTGTGGACTTCAACTCCCAGAATTCTGGGAGTTGAAGTCCACAAGTCTTAAAGTTGCCAAGGTTGACACCCCTGCTGTAGATCTTTTGAAGGAGCACAGGAACCCTTGTAGGTCACCTGAGCAAAAATGCTCTTGAATTTTAGAGTGGCGCCTTCTTCCCAGGGTCTCTGGCACTTCCTCTGTCTTCTCTAATAAATGGCTTTTAAAGAGGGTCCCCTGCTTTTGGCTTCTGCCAGCCGACATCTTGAACGAGCGTAATCCACAAATATCAAATGCTGCCAGGGTTCCATAAAGGCCATCTGCCTCTCTTCCAGACTGAAGTGCAGCCTCCCTCTCTTTGTGGTGATCTTTCTGATTGGTTCTATCCCCAGCTTTTCCCAAATGTCTCCTGAGACGAGACGGGTTTCCGTGTGCTTGTTGTGTGCTTGTGCTGGCATCTTTGCATCTTCCCTCTGCTTATCTCTTCCAAATGAGTGGCAACTGCTGTTGCTGCATGTGTGAGTATTTGTCAAATATTTTCCTCCAATTATAAAGCTTGGCCCAGACATAGCCAAAGAGATTCTCGCTCGCTAGAAAAATTCTTCAATTGTGCTCTGTGGAATGCTGGTATTTCAATCCATCCATCCATCCATCCATCAATCCCTCAAGGTGTTGCACAAGTTGACCTGAGGAACCCAGATAAGATCTCTGGTAGGTTTTGGATACATTCAGCATCTGAATAAAGAGAATATTTTGTAGCTCCGAGTTGAAGTGTGGGGTCCTTGGTGCTCTCTGAGCTTGGTGCTTTTCTTGCGGACGTTTCATGACCCAACTAGGTAACAATATCAGTGTTAGAAGGGTGTCGAGTTTTCAGAGAAGAGGAGGAGGAGGAGGAAGATGGGAGGGAGAGGAAGTATTGTGGTGCTCTCTGAGCTTGGTGGTTTTCCTTGCATATGTTTTATTATCCAACTAGGTAACATCATCAGAGCACTGATGATGTTACCTAGTTTGGCTAATGAAACGTCTGCTAGAAAACCACCAAGCTCAGAGAGCACCAAAACCCTCAAAAAAAAGTCATCTCAGCAATGGGGAAATTAAAATGTGTTTGATATTTAGCGGTGCTTTGCCTACAAGTATAGTTTAGCTATGTGAGTAGGATTCGTAAGGGTTGCTTGGCATCTGTTCCTGATTCTTCTGCATTCTAATGTCTTTATTAGTCTTCGATTGCATGAATCCAAAATGCATCTCTTGTTGTGGGCTTCAACAGAGGTTCTCTGCTGTAGCTGAGCTGCTATCTTTGAATGGCTCCTGGGAGACATGAAGAATATTGAATAGCCCCATTATGTGGGTGCATCCTCAAAGACTTGTCAGAAATGATGTAGGGTCTCCTGTTTGGGCAGGGGGTTGGATTAGATGACCTACAAGGTCCCTTACAACTCTGTTAATCTGTCTGTCTGATTCTAGATCTTTCCAGAAGAATTAATATCTCTGAAACAGAGGTGGTATTCAGCAGGTTCTGACCGGTTCTGGAGAACCGGTAGCGGAAATTTTGAGTAGTTTGGAGAACCGGCAAATCCCACCTCTGACTGGCCCCGCTCCCCATCTATTCTCTGACTCCCATCGAGTCCCAGCTGATTGGCTGGGTCTCCTTTGGTTGCCCTACACAGGAGAACGGAACTGGAAAGCAGGTTAGTGGGGTGGGGAGGCAATGCGGATTTTGCAGTATGTCCTTCCCCTGCCACGCCCACCAAGCCACACCCACCAGGCCAGCCCCACAGAACTGATTTTAAAAACTTTATAAAATACTACTTTATGAAGTAGTACTTTATACTTCATAAAGTGCTACTTTTTAAAGACTACTTCAGCTTCGGCCACAATAACACACGGGCAAACAAGCTCAAAGTAAACCGCTCCAAACTCAATTGCAGTAAATACGACTTCAGTAACAGAATGGTCAATGCCTGGAAGGCTCTACCCAACTACGTGGTTACAGCCTCAACCCCTCACAGCTTCAACCTCAAACTGTCTACCATGGACCTCACCCCATTCCTAAGAGGTCCTTATAGGGGGCGTGCATAAGCGCACCAGCATGTCTACCATCCTTGTCCTACGGTCCCCATTCATTCGTACTCATATACTTATATGTTTATATGTTATGTTCATACTTATACTTGTTTTCTCATATATGCTTGACAAACTAAACTAACTAAATGAATAAATAAAATAACATAAATACAGAAAACAACTTGGACTCCTTGCCTGCATGTCTCTCCATAGCTCCAATATGTAAAATTGTCCCAGCCAGCAGGCACAAAAGAACTATTTTGAACGGCCCTGCAAGGCCTAGCCACTTTAATATGCAATTTGTTAGGAATTTCCTCCCCTAAATAGCTAGAGAATCATTATTTTTCACCGTTCTTGCAGGAGCAAAAAAAACCCTGTCATCACCCTGTCCAGAATTTGTGGTGTGTATTTCTTTTTTTGTTTAAAAAAAAACAAGTAATTAAAAAAAAAAGTTCTGCCTACCAACTTTTTTTTTCTCATTTTCTTCTTTTGCGTTTAGCAAAAACAACTTAAAACTTCAGCTCCAGATTAATATTGTTTCCAGATGTGGAATTAAGAGAAGCTTTTAAAAAAAAAAAGAAAGAAAGAAAAGTTAAGCATAGAGTTTGAACTTTAATTTAAAAATCCTGTTCCTAGTAAACTCAACTCTAGCCAAACATTTCAGGACATCAAAAATGTTGCTTCTGCTCTTTGAGGCCAGAGAGGATTTTAAAAAATTAAAACAAAACCTCATCCAGCCGATTACAGGTAGTTCCTCGACTTATGACCACAATTGAGCATCTTTCCTTCAATCCGTTTATTAACTTTCGTAATCAATTTAATCCAATTTCAGTTTATTACAGTCAGAGACCAGAACAAATAAAAACACTCGATAAATATACAATTAAACGCATGGTATAATTTATTAAATAGTAGATATAAAGATATTACAATGGAGATAGATACACAGACAGACAGGCAGGCAGGCAGATAGATATACAGATACAAATATAGATATATGGTATAATTGGTTATAGTAGATATAAAGATATCATAGTGGATCCATTATCTATCTATCTATCTATCTATCTATCTATCTATCTATCTATCTATCTCTGGTATAATTGGTTAAATAGTAGATATAAAGATATTACAGTGGATATACTGTATATATCTATATTTATCTCCCCACTGTAATATCTTTATATCTCTATCTATCTATCTATCTATCTATCTATCTATCTATCTATCTATCTATCTATCTATCTAAAATTAATTTAAATGTATGTAAAGCACATGTATACCGATACTGAAAAGTTGCCAAGAATGAAAATGGTGTTATAAAATGAGGAAAATTGATTAATAAAAATATCTAGAATAAAATAATAAATAACAGCTAATTGGATTTTATCATAGATTCTAATCTGTTATTTATTATTTTATGATAGAATTATTAATTGCATATTTACTGAGTGTATTTTATTTGTTCTGGTCTCTGGTCTATGATGACTGCAGTAAACTGAAATTGAATTGAGCCCAAAATTTAGGTGACTAAGTCAATTTTGTCCCGTTTTACAGCTTTTCTTTCTGCCATTGTTGAGTTAGTAACCGGGATGTTAAGTGAATCCAGCTTCCTCCTTGACTTTGCTGGTCAGGAGGTCACCAAAGGGAATCATGTGACCTGAAACCGTCATAAGTACATGCCAGTTGCCAAGAATTTTGATCACATGACCTTGGGGAAGGCTGCTATGGTCGTAAGCGTGAAAGTCACTTTCTTCAGAGCCGTTGTAACGTCCGATGGACATTAAGCGAATCTTGTAAGCCAAGAACTACCTATACTCTTGAGTTAAAGCGGATGCCCTGGTTCTTTATTTATTTATTCTTCATTTATTTATTTATTAGACTCGTATCCCATCCATCTCGACTTCTTACTGTTACCCAAACAATTTTTCACCCTCTTCTTCCCTGATTGACATTAGTAGTAGTATTAGTAACTATTAATTCCAGTTTATGGGCGAGCCCTCCTTGGTACTTCAGAGTCAGAGTAGAGCTGGGAGGGACCTTGGAGGTCTTCTAGTCCAGCCCCCTGCCTGAGCAGAAAGGCCTAGAGCCCTAGACCATTTCAGACAAGCGGCTGTCCCGTCTTTTCTTAAAAAATCCCCAGTGATGGGGATGATAACCCACCACTTCTGGTTAATCGTCCTCACTGTTAGGAAGTTTCTCCTTAATTCCAATTTGCTTCTCTCTCCTTCATTTAGTTTCCCTTCACTGTTTCTCGTCTTTTGAGATTTTATTTTTGAGAAATCAAACTTTTTTTTAAAAAAATCAAACAGTTGACTTATTATTTCCTTTTAATGATAATAGCCCGAGGTCATCTTCCCCTTTTTCTGTGGATGGGGCCAGGCCTCCTCTTTCCTTCCTTCTTTCCTTCCTTCTTATTTCTCCCCTTCCCCTCCTTTTTATTTATTTATTTATTTATTTATTTTTTAAATAATAACAATAATAATAAACTCCCCCACAGTGCATCTAAGGAGGAGGCTGCAGGCGCACCTGTCCCTTTGCATGCACCGCAAATTAGCAACAGAAGCTAATAGCTCCACAGGAGGCTATCAAAGGACTGACAATTCCAGCTTTTTTTTTCTTCCCCCACAAAAGGCCCCTTTATGTCAAAATCCTCTGGCGAGACCTGTCCGGGCTGAAAAGTCTATTTATTTCTCCCCCCCTCTCTCCCCCGCCTCCATATAAGAGCTTCTTCTTTGCAGCAACCAAACCCACCATTCGGCCCCATGCTGCGTCCAGGACCCGTTGCCGCTAGCAACGGGTTGCAAATGCTCTTCACCGCAGCAGGCCCCATGGCGCATCCATCTTGTAGCAGGAGATAAAGACCATAGCAGCGGCCCCTTTTTGTGTGTGTGCGTGTTCCCAACCCTTCCGAAATAATTTCCAGTGGATGAACAAGGCAATGGGGTGCCCCCCCTCCACTTAATGCACTCGGGGGGACGACAAAAAAAACTTATATCTTTTTTCAGGGCAGGGAAGACGAGATGGACGGCCGAGGTGCAGGCAGGAATGGTTCCTTTTTGATGCTTTCCTTCTTTGTGGGGGAGGGGGGGGGGTCATTTTTCACGAAAGAATAAAAAAGAGAGAAAGGCTTTTCTGTTTTGTTTTTTAAAAACCCTTCTTCCAATGAATCCCCCCAAAGAGGAGTTTAATCTGTGAAAAGACCCCTCGCTGCAAAGTTGAGGACAAGTGTCGTAAATAAACTTCAGTGGGTTAAAAGGACAAATAGGCTGAAAAACAGCTCCTATCCCAGAGCAGTAACTCTACTGAATTCTACTGTATAGTGCAGTGTTGGTGCAGGGTTGGAGGTTTTCAATTCAATGTGTGGAGTGTGAAAGTGGTGTGTTTGTGTTTATTTTCATGGTCATGATGTGCACTGAAGATGATGTTTGTTTGTTGTACGAGGTGCAATGACAATAAAGTAAAGTAAACTAAACTAAACTAAACTAAAAGCCAGCGAGGCTGAAGTTTTGGCAAGTTCCCATCCTCGTTTTGGAGAATTAAAATTCTTGATGCGAATTCAGATTTTTACAAATAATCAGATGATTTAAAAGAAGGAAGGCAGGGCTGGGGAGGGGAGAAACCCTTTTGAAATAAACTCTTATTTCTACAGACAGGTCAACCCCTCCAGCCCAATCGCTAATTTAAAAACCTGGACTTCTATTAATTAAAATAAGGCTGAATCTCCCTAATAACGTAAAAATAACCTCCGCTCCATCCTAACTTGATTAGAAAGGTTTGCAACCAGAGACCATGAGGTGCTTTTATATATATGTCATTATAGTTGTGCTTTTAAAGTTGTAGCAACGTTTCGGCAGAATCTCATCTGCCATCATCAGGCTTCTGTATTGTGTCCGTCTGTGAGTCAGACTTTTACAGTGGTTTCAGATTTGAATTTGGGGCAGCCTATTGCTGTGCCAGAATGGTTTTTTCTTCATCCTGATTGGTTGGGAGTCTTGGTCTGTGTTTATTGGTCTCGGAGTTTGCTGTGTTCTGCTTGATTGGTGTCTCTAATATCTTCTGTCTGTTTTTGGCTCTTTTTGTATCTTGATTGGCTGGCAGCATTGTGTTGCTTTAATGGAGGCCTTTAGTGCAGCTTGGCTTCGGGTAAATGGACGGCTATCATTAGTTAGGAAGCTGGGTTTCATCTGGGTGCCTGGTTGGGATGTGTTTGAGCTGGAGGTATCAGGGGGGATCTGTTTGTGCCCAGGTGTTTGCCTGGCTTGTGGTGTGGAGATTTTTTTGTTTGTGAGTGCAGTCTTCCAAATAATTGACAGTCTGGTGGAATCCTCTCTTCTATTCATGCTTTCAGGTCTTTTTTCAATCTCTATGGCTTCTCTGATAATTCTGTGGCTGGGGTTTTCTATAGTGGCTAGGGTTTTGGTGCCATTGAAGTCGATGCTATGACCTGTGGCTTTCATGTGTTGGACTAGTGAGGAAATGTGTTCCAGCTTTTTTACTGCATTTTTGTGTTCATCCAGGCGGGTACTTATTCTTCTTTTGGTCTGTCCAATGTATGTGGCCGGGCATGATGCACAGGGGACTTCATATATGCCTTGGTTTTCCTTTGATGTGTGAAGGTAGTTTTAGTCCAATTATCTACTATCTAAGCAATGTGGAAATAATGGCATTGCTTTGTCATCAATCAATCAGAATAGAAGGGACCTTGGAGGCAGGGGTGGGATTCTACCAGTTTGCACCTATTCGCTAGAACCGGTTGTTAACATTCTAAGCAGTTCGGAGAACCGGTTGTTAGAAGAAATTACTGGCCTAATCCTGTAAGGAAGGCAGGAAGGAAACATTCTGGTGTTGCTTACAGAAACTGCCTCTCCGTTAACCCTTATTACATTCTTGACAGGACTGGACTTCCTGCCTCAGAAACGTCTCTGGGTTTTTTCCCCCTCCTTTGCTGGTACTTTGCTTGTGTGGAGTGACCATTCAAAGTTACAATGGCACTGAAAAAAGTGAGTTATGACCATTTTTCACACTTACGACTGTTGCAGCATCTCCACAGTCACGAGAGGCCAGGCGAGGAGATGCGTGCCTCGATGTGAGTGATATTGAGTTGGCTATGACCAGCCGATCACATGACCACCAAGCCACACCCACCAACTAAGCCACGCCCACATAACTGGTTGTTAAAAAATTTGAATCCCACCCCTGCTTGGAGGTCATCCAGTCCAACCCCCCACTCAAGCAGGAAACTCTATACTATTTCAGACGAGTGATTGTCCAATCTCTTCTTAAAAACTTCCAGTGTTGGAGCATTCACAACTTCTGGAGGGAAGGGGAAGGGAAGAAAATCCACTGATTAATTGTTCTCATTGTCAGAAAATTCCTCCTTAGTTCCAGGTTGCTTCTCTCCTTGATTAGTGTCCACCCATTGCTTCTTCTCTTGCCTTCAGGTGCTTTGGAGAATAGCTTGACTCCCTTTTGTTTGTGGCAGCCCCTGAGATATTGGAAGACTGCTATCATGTCACCCCTCTTCATTTCTGTTGCTCTTTCTAGAGTCTCAACATCATTGACCAAAACTGGACATAATATTCCAAGTTTGGTCTTACCAAGGCATTATAAAGTGGTATTAACTTCTTTCTTTCTTTCTTTCTTTCTTTCTTTCTTTCTTTCTTTCTTTCTTTCTTTCTTTCTTCCTTCCTTCCTTCCTTCCTTCCTTCCTTCCTTCCTTCCTTCCTTCCTTCCTTCCTTTCTTTCTTTCTTTCTTTCTTTCTTTCTTTCTTTCTTTCTTTCTTTCTTTCTTTCTTTCTTTCTTTCTTCCTTTTGTCCATCCTTCCTTTCCTTTCTTTCTTTCTTTCTTAATTTTTTCTCTTTCTCTCTTTCTTTCTTTCTGTTCCGTCCCTCCCACACTCCCTTCTTTTTTCCCTTCCTTCCATCCCCTTCTCTTCTCCTTCCCTTTTTCTTCCCTTCCCCTTTTCCTTCCTGCGTGGCGATTATTTAGTGGTAACTCACTCAAAGAATCAGTCTCCCATTTCTGTGGCTTCCCCTTCTCCCCCTCCTCCCGCACCCTTGCCCGCTCAATTTCCCCACCCTTTCTTTTTTTAAAAAATATGACTCAAAAGCATCACTGAAAAGGCTGGAGCTAAACAACCCAGAGGGGCTCCCATCTTCTTCTCCATCAACTTTATATCTCCATTCATTATGCGAATAGACTGGCAAGAAACCCATTTCCTGTGAGAAATTGGAAGGTTGTTCGGGCGCCGTTCAATTCTCGGTAATGGTAGACAATCATCTTGATGATTATGTTCCGTGCATACAAGCCGCCTTTCATTGAGCCGTGTTTGAATGCATAAAGAAGGCCGGCCCTAAACAAGTTTGCTGCTTTTTCACAGCATCTTTGGGTATCACCTCTCCTCTCCTGCCTCCCACTTTTTCAGTAGCATCACTAAGCCTGTCTTCCTTTCCTCTCTATCCCGTTGGAAGCCCTTCTACCAAAGCGATGCTTGAATGGTAAATGATCCCATTGGATTTATGCCATGACCATTCAAAGGGAGACGGAGGTTGTGAGCTTTTCCCACCGCACCTGTCAGCTCAGGGAAATTCGGATTGCAGGGAATGGTGTGAGAAGCGGCATAGGGACAGGATGAAATCCCTGGCTTTGAGCCACAGACTTGGATTCAGCCTTCCTTCCTTCCTTCCGAGGTCGGTAAAACGAGGACCCGGATTGTTGGGGGCAAAAGGCTGACTGTAAACCACTTAGAGCGGCCTGTAAAGCACTGTGAAGCAGTGTATAAATCTAAGAGTGAGTGCTATTCGTTCCTTCCTTCCTTTCCTTTCTTCTTTCCTTCCTTCCTTCCTCCCTTCCTTGCTTCTTCCATCCATCCATGGTGCACAGTGGTTACAATGCAGTATTGCAAGCTAACTCTGCCCACTGCCAGGAGTTCAATTCTGAGAGGATCAAGGTTGGTTTGGCCTTCCATCCTTCTGAGGTTAGTAATATTAGGAGCCAGATTTTGGGGGGCAAGAGGCTAACTCTGCAAACTGCTTAGAGAGGACTGTAAAAGCATTGTGAAGCAGTATATAAGTCTAAGGGCTATTGCCCTTCCTTCCTTCCTTCCTTCCTTCCTTCCTTCCTTCCTTCCTTCCTTCCTTCCTTCCTTCCTTCCTTCCTTCCTTCCTTCCTTCCTTCCTTCCTTCCTTGGTGTACAGTGGTTAGAATGCAGCATTGCAGGCTGACTCTGCCCACTGTGAGCCATTCGATTCTGACTGGCTCAAGGTTGACTCAGCCTTCCGTCCTTCTGAGGTGGGTATAATGAGGACCCAGATTGTTGGGGGGAAAGAGGCTGACGCTGTAAACCAGCACAGGCTGTAAAAGCACTGTGAAGCAGTATATAAGTCTAAGGGCTGTTGCTATTTTCTCACCCATAATTGGTTGCAGGTAGTTTGGAGTTTGGCAGATTTTCCCTTGCGGCTGACTGCGCTGAGGGGTTAAAACCATCAATGTTCTGCCTGCAATTCTCTGCATGGAATTCGTCATGTAGGGTTGCAGCATCCCAGGGTCGAGCGATCACTTTTTGCAATCTTCCCAGGCCTCAGCGATGCTGGAACAGTCCTAAGCGTAAGGACTGGTCATAAAGTCACTTTTCTCAGTGCCCTTGTAACTTTGAACGGTCGCTTAAAAACGATTGGTGGCAAGTCAAAGACCACCTACAACGTTAAGAGCACTGGCCAGTAGCCGGTGGCTTTTAAAATGAATTAAATAATCCCCTTTTTTCTTTCTCCCTTCCTTCACTTCCATCCCCAATTCTAATTTTCTGCCCCTGTTATCACAGAAGAGAGCAGGACGAAGAAGAAAACTGTCTTGGGTTGGCCTCAACCTTACTCAGCACAGACTCATCCTTTGCTCCTTCTTCCCCCACACCACCACCTGACTTTTATTTCATTATCCCTTAAATATAAGGAGGAAAGTTAATGACATCATAAAACCCAGAACTCTATAAAAGATGCTTCTGCTGATTTACTACCAGCGGACTAGAAGCCTGTCATATAACTACCCATTAAAGAGGGTGAGTTGGGTTTTTTCTGGCCTGCAGCTTTTCCTTATCTCCGGACTCCCCCCTTTTTAATTTATGGCCAGATTATAGGGAGTGGGTGTGCACCATAAATTACAGAGCTTTATTTTTATGGCCCATGTAATTAACCCTTTAATCATTGCATTAATGTACAACGGGGTGACTTTTTCAGAGATTGGACATTTTTTAAAAAAACACCCTGCTTTATATTCCGAAGAACGCTTTCATTTTTGAGGCCCCGGGGCCTTTCTATCAATGAATTCAATCAGTTTATCAATTATCTCTCGATTATATGTCTGGGCAGAGGACACCAGCACAGGTGTTCCTCTATTTACGACCACGATGGAGCCCTGGATTGAGGTGGCTAAAAATTTGTTAAGTAGGTCTTGCCTACTTAACAAATGTGATGTCTTTTCTTGCCACATCTTGTTTGTGAAGTGAATCACCTTGGTCATTAAATGAGTAACACAGTTGTTAAGTGAATAAGGCATCCTCCTTGACTTTGCTTGCTTCTTCTCCTGCCATCAGCCGCTTTCAAAACATCCTTAAAGATCCATCTCATCCTGGGCAACCTATTTTTTTTTTTTTTTTTTTGAACTATTACCCTCTGGCAGACGGTACAGGACAATAAAAACAAGGACAAATAGGCTGAAAAACGGCTTCTATCCCAGGGCAAATAGTTCTGCTGAATTCTACTGCATAGTGCAATATTCATGCAATGTCAGGGGTTTTTCAATTCAGTGTATAGAATGTGAAGAATGTGTGTTTGTGTTTATTTTCATAGTCATAACGTACACCGAAGATGATACTTAGTTTTGTTGTACGAGGTGCAGTGACAATAAACTAAAGTAAACTAAGAGATGCGGTGGCTCAGCGGCTAAGACGCTGAGCTCGTTGATCAGAAAGGTCTGCAGTAGGGTGGTTCGAATCCCTAGCGCCACGTAATGGAGTGAGCTCCTGTTCCTTGTCCCAGCTTCTGCCAACCTAGCAGTTCGAAAGCACGTTAAAACATGCAAGTGGAAAAATAGGCACCCCCTTGGTGGGAAGGGAACAGCGTTCTGTGCGCCTTCGGCATTTAGTCCTGCTGGCCACATGACCACGGAGACGTCTTTGGACAGCGCTGGCTCTTCGGCTTTGTAATGGAGCACCGCCCCCTAGAGCTGGAAATGACTAGCACGGATGTGCAAGGGGAACCTTTACCTTTTCCTTTTTTAAACTAAACTTAAACTAACGTAACCTAAACCAAACTCAACTCAACTCAACTATACTTTGGAGAATACCTTCAACAAACTCCTTCTCAGACCTTAGTTTTTATACTTCTCACCATCTTGGCAGCCTTCCCTTGAACTTTACACACTTCATGTGACAAGCCACTGTGGTCACTGCTTAGAATTCTGAAAGTTGAAGTTCACACCTAAGGGGGAACAACTGAGATGCCAAACGATCACACATTTTGTGGCTTTGTGATTTCCTGCTGTGCAGCTGCTCCGGTACGATTTGAGTTGTGAGTGTCCCAGGTCCGTCATCCACCCCACCTGTTGGTCCCGGTCTATCTTTCACTACCAAAGAGACCTACCCTATGGGTAGATCGCATTTGAGCCCAAAGGTTACATCGCGAAGCAAGAGAGCGGTTAGTGACTTTTTGCCTGATTTTACGCCGGTTCTTGCCGTGGTTCTTAAGTGAGTGGCTGTAGTTGTGACTCGCTGGTGACAAGGTTGCTAAGTAAAGCGGGCCTTGCCAAAGGTGCTGTAACTCCAATGCAGCCCCAAAATTTCTCATTGTTAAGTGAGACATGTGAGTTTTGCCCCGTTTTACGACTTTCCATGCCATGTTTGATAGAAACAGAGATTAGAGGAGTGGATTTATGTGAAAATACGGACTACATGGGAAAGAAAACCTGACCAGTAAATATTTTAATGGTTCTATAACTGATGTCAATGTGGAAGATAGTATACTTTCTAGTAACAATTGATATTATCTTCTATATATATAAAAGCAAAATACCACTCACGCATCATCACAAAATCTCCAGAACCGTAAAGCCTACAAACTTGAAATTTGGCACCTATGTTCCTCTTGGCTTCCAGGTGCTCACTAAGAAAGGATTTTTCAAAATGACCATCAGAGCTATTAGTATTTCCCATATTATTATTATTAACACTCTGATGCTAAGGAGTTCTACTCCCCCTCCCCACCTGAAAAGAAATCTGTTCCAAATGCAAAACCCAAGCAGAGGAGAGGAGTTTCAGTTTCAGTTTTACAGCATCAAGCAGCTTTAGTACAGAACAGTTGAGCTAAGCCACGTCCAGGCTCCTTGCTGTCTCTTTCTTGCTCACACAGCAAATACTGTTTCAGTTTCCAAACAGCTCTCAGCTCTCTCACACACTGACAGGACACTAGCCAGATGAATCCTGATGGATGCTGGTAGGCAGAGGCAGAATTCCCCCCCCCCTTATTTTCCTTCCCAAAAACTAAGCCCAATCACATAGTTTCATAGCGAAGCCCGGGTATCCAGCTAGTCTATATATACGTTTGTATGCATATGATTATAATGATTGTGATGATGTTTATATTTTAACACTTTGGACACCGAGAAAGCACACTGTTCAATATAAAAATGGTATTTGTGATACAAAACAATAAAAATATTTATTTTTTTAAAAAAGGGAAATCACTGCTGATTACACTGCGTTGTTAAGTTAGTGACACGGTTGTTAAGTGAATTGGGCTTCCCCATTGGCTTGGCTTATCAGAATGTTGCAAGAGGGGATAAGGTGACCCCTCCCGCAGGACATTGCAACTGTCATAAAGGCCATGCCAGTTGCCAAATGTCCACATTTTGATCATGTGACCGCAGAGATGCTTCAACGGTTGTTCAGTGTGAAAAATGGTCACAAGTTGTATTTTTCCCAGCACCGTTGTAGAGTTGGAACGGTCCCTAAATGAACGATTTGTAAGTTGTGGAATATCTTTATTTGCTCCACATGCGCAGGAAATAAGGCCTTGCAACAAAGTCGGCTTTTCAGGCTGGCGACCGGGAACAACGCGGCGGGGGTTGGTGTCCAATTGAGATCTGAAACAGCCGCAGGCCCGCTCTTATTTTTATCGCCAGGATGCTGTGAAGCCTCTATGGAAGAGGCAAATGGTATATTAGGCATCCAGGAGGCAGCGGTGGATTTTTCTATCGCCGCATTGCAGCCGTGTAACAACACACCGCGGTGGCCAGACCTGCTCTGTTCGCGGGAACAACTCCCCATTGCAAAATAACAGCGCTGGGAAATTTTCTCCTAAGGCTAGAAAAAAATACAATATTCTGGTAATAAAAAAAAAAATCCGTGCAGAACAGCCTGAGCCTACAAAAAGGCAGCAAGAGGTCAGAAAACAGATCATCAGAGTTGGAAGGGACCTTGTAGGTCATCTAGTCCAACCCCCTGCCCAAGCAGGAGACCCTACACCATTTCTGACAGATGGCAGTCCAGTCTCTTCTTGAAAGCTTCCAGTGATGAAGCTCCCACAACTTTTGAAGGCAACTTCTGTTCCATGGGTTGATTGTTCTCTCTGTCAGAAAATTCCTCCTTATTTCCAGGTTGAATCTCTCCTTGGTCAGTTTCCATCCATTATTCCTTGTCTGACCTTTGGGTGCCTTGGAAAATAGCTTGACCCCTTCCTCCTCTCTGTGGCAGCCCTTCAAATATTGGAAGGCTGCTATCCTGTCTCCCCTGGTCCTTCTCTTCCCTAGACCAGCCATGCCCAGTTCCTGCAACCGTTCTTCGTATGTCTTAGCCTCCAGTCCCCTCAACATCCTGGTTGCTCTTCTCTGCACTCTTTCTAGAGTCTCAGCATCTTTTTTATAGTGTGGTGACCAAAACTGGATGCAGTACTCTAGGTGTGGTCTTACTCAGTAGTGGGATTCAAAAAATTTTACTACTGGTTCTGTGGGCATGGCTTGGTGGGCATGGCAGGGGAAGGATACTGTAAAATCTCCAGTCAGAGGTGGGATTTGCCGGTTCTCCAAACTACTCAAAATTTCCACTACCAGTTCTCCAGAACTGGTCAGAACCTGCCGAATATCACCTCTGGTTTTACTAAGGCTTTGTAGAGTGGTATTAGTACCTCCCTTGATCTTGATTGTATCCCTCTGTTGATACAACTTAGGATTGCATTAGCTTTTTTGGTGGCTGCTGCACAATGCTGGCTCCTATTTAGCTGGTTGTCCACTAAGATTCCAAGATCCCTCTCACAGTTACTTCTATTGAGCCTGGTTTCACCCAGCCTATATGTGTGCTTTTGGTTTTTCTCGCCTAAGTGTAGGACTTTACTTTTCTCTACATTGAATTTCATTTTGTTAAATAACAGGGTCCTTCAGGATGCTGTAAACCTCTTCCGTCCACGCTTCTTGCAGAGAGCTGTTGCACGGGAATTTAAAAGCCGAACCAGAGCGTTTTGTGTTTCTCACCATGGCCAATTTAACTGACCTGCCGAGTTGTGTTTTCTCGGTATCGATTTGCCGAGAGCAACGGCGAAGCATCTGATGGCAACTCCAGGATGTGAGCCTCGGGCCCCAGAACGTAGAATCTCATTGCAGCATATTGACAGCGAGCCCCAGGAAAGCTTTTATCGGCGCCAAAGTTGTTATAAATTGATAACAGATCATCCGGCTTTAATTCAGGCAGGAGAAAGTCGATGTTGGATTTTCGGTTTTCTTTCTCTTCACCTGCAGCGAAGGGTTGTGTGTGTGGGACACACACACACACACACACACACACACACACACACAAAGACACATCCGTTGGATGCTTTGGAGATATTTCTCCTTTGTATATGATAAATCAGGAATGGATTCCAGAAGGGGAAGTTATAAAGCAAAATAATAGCGGAAAAAATTCTGGATGAGTTTACGGCCTTTTGATTGATGAAGCCCAGGATGTTATTTTATTCCCCACCTCGAGAATGGAAAGAGCAGTTTTTGAGAAAAATAGCATTTCTGCAGATATATAAATATATATCTGCACACGCGCGCACACAACACACACACACACAGAGCGCCCTCATATATGTATGCAGAGTTTGTCGCATGGGGTAACCTAATTTAGAACCATACCTGGATTTTGGATATCTACTCCTCCCCCTGACTTTAAATTTTGTTTTCAGAGGAGTAAAAATTAGACACAGGTATGGTTCACCAAAGTTGACAGCATATTCTTTTCTTTGTTTAAATTTTTTTTGAAAAAGGAAAAGCTGTTCTAAGCTTCTAGGAGACTTACAGAATGCAGAAAAACAGAGTTGGAAGGGACCTTGAAGGTCTTCTAGTCCAACCCCTTGCTCAAGCACCATCCCAGACAAAGGCTACCAGTCTCTTCTTGACAACCTCCAGTGATCTGGAGGCAAGCCGTTCCCCTGGTTAATTATTCTCACTATCAGGAAGTTTCTCCTTAGTTCTGCCTTAGATCTCTCCTTGATATGCTTCCACCCATTATCTCCCCCTGTATCTTAAATCATCTATTCTCCCTTTTCTTAAGAAAAGGGAAAATCACTGTCCTGACCCTTGAAGACAACAGACTTTCCTTTAGAATAAATTAATAAATATTTAAATGCCCTCCCCTTGCAAAATAAAATAAAATAAAATAAAACAAAAAACACCTGTCCTTTATCCCCAACTATTATATTTCAGGACCGGTCATTTTGCTTTCATTTATTTTTATTTTGGGGTTGTGCCTTCTGCAGCCTCTGGGGCTTGAGAGAGAATGGGGTTTGTCCCCCCGCAAAGCAAAGTGAACTTATCTAGCTCCAACCTGAGCTTGGTGCCAGTTTTCTTCCAACTTCTTTCCTTTTCCTCCCGGGCTATTCAAAGCTCGACAGCTGCTGAAGTTTGGAGGAAAAATGCAGCTAGTAAATAAAAACGTGGTTTGTGTTTCGCTCAGCATATGTTAATCTATCCCAGGAAGGAAAACATAGTTTTTCGGGGATTGTGGGGGGAGGGGTGAACTTATGTTTTATTGCTTCCCCTCAAGACTTTTCAATTGTGCTTGATTTATTTCTGGAGGGGGGGGGAAAAAAGCATTTTGCCAGCGTTCAAGGTTGACCCTGGCTTCTTCAGCAAATCATGGCTAACAACAATATTGATTTGATATTCCTTGTGCAGAAGTTCTTGATGGACAATGATGTTCTTTCATGGCTAACAGGACAAAGAACTACCTTTACAGATTAGATTTGGGCATTTTGTTGCTAAATTATAATACCCTTATTGGATGTTGGCTTAGCACATTGCTTAAGAACCAGGTGTTACTCAGTAAACTACAGTGTTTTAATTTAGTGGAAAGGACCAGGCCATTTCCAAACAAGGTTGTTTATTTTTTCCCCTCAAACCATTAAATGTCCATTGGGAGGTCCACACTTGGAGTACTGCATCCACTTCTGGTCACCCTGAGATTCTAGAAAGACTGTAGAGAAGGGCAACCAAGATGGTTCGGGGACTGGAGGCTAAAACATATGAAGAACGGTTGCAGGAACTGGGTACGCAGGGGTGGGATGCTACCACTTCTGCCCGGCTCTAAAGAACCGGAAGAGCAGCAGACACCAAACCGGTTCTGTGTTTGCTGCTGTTTGGCCCACCCACCTGCCTGGGCTCTTACCTGTCCTTTATTTCCTGCTTTTTCAATCTTAGCTGCTTGCGCGGCACAGCTGAGGTTGAAAAAGCAGGAAAATAGTGCTTTTTCTAATGCTGCACCCCCGCGCGCAGCGCTTTTCAGCTGTCTGGGAGGCACAGCTAAAGGTTTTTGTACAGGCGCGCGCAGTGCAAAACGTAAGTCAGCGAACCGGTAGTAACACCAGTTGAATCCCAGCACTGTGGGTATGTCTAGTCTAGTGAAAAGAAGGACTAGGGGGGACGTGATAGCAGTCTTCCAATACCTGAGGGGCTGCCCCAAAGAAGAGGGAGTCAAAGCACCTGAGGGAAGGACAAGAAGCAACGAGTGGAAACTAATCAAGGAGAGAAGCAATTTAGAACTAAGAAATGTCCTGACAGTGAGAACAAATTAATCAGTGGAACAACTTGCCTCCAGAAGTTGTCAATGCTCCAACACTGGAAGATTTTAAGAAGAGATTGGATAACCATTTGTCTGAAATGGTATGGGGTTTCCTGCCTAGGCAGGGGGTTGGACTAGAAGACCTCCAAGGTCCCTTCCAACCCTGTTATTCAATGTTCATTGTTCGCCAATCATTTTCTAACCCAAATACAGAAGCAGAAGGGGAGGGGGAACCTTTTTCTCAGCAATAATGCAAAGTTCTCTGTTCACAACATAAGAATCCCTCAATTAACTCCATACCTGGAATAAAACGTGCCCCCAAGCCAGCCATCTGCTGAAGCGTAAGATTTGGAAGAAAAGGCTGTAATTGTATGCTAGATGGTTGAGATTAATTTACAAAGAAAAGCACTAATGCTGATTGAATATTATCCCCTTTGGGCCAAGGGAAAATTGCATTATGTTTCCCCCCCCACTCCACCCACCCCAAAAAAGGAGGAGGAGAAACGAAGAAAGTTACTGCATTAATTATAGTTGGCAGATATCTCTCTCTTTTTTTTTTTAGTCTGGTTGGACAATGTTCCATTAGCAGGCTGGTGGATGAATGAAAGAAAATTTCATTTTGCAATGAACTTCTCATCCATTTATTCCCTAAAAAATATAGCATTGTGAAATTTTCTTTTGAAGGATCATGTTTGCTTATTGGGCATGTGCTTATTTGAGATGATAAGTACAGTACTGAACTATGTGCAGGAAGTGCTCGAGTTATGACAGAAATGGAGCCTGCCCATTATAGTCATAATAGCAATAGCACATAGATTTATATACCGCTTCACAGTGCTTTCCAGCCCCCTCTAAGCGGTTTACAGAGTCAGCCTCTTGCCGCCAACAATCTGAGTCCTCATTTTACCCACCTCAGAAGGAGGGAAATGTGCATCAAGCTTGAGCCAGTCAGAATCAAACTGCTGGCAGTTAGCAGTCAGCACAATTAGCCTGCAATACTACATTCTAGCCACTACACCACCACAACTCATAAGTTCCTAGTATGACTGGAAAAAATGTTCTTTCAAGTTTAGAAATTTAAAATTCAGAGGATCCACAGGGGAGAGCAAGCAGCATTCATGTCAAGGTCAGGTTGAGCTGTGTGACTATTTTTCTCTTTGTGCTTGATTAATTGGTGGACTTCCTTGCTTGGTTGATGGAGGATGGATGAAACCCATCCATTAGCCCTTAGTACTTCTGTTCCAAGATACTTTCTGCTTAATATCTACTCAAGCTGGCGGTTGGATCCAGCAAAATCAGAAGGAAATGAATGGGCAGTGATAGTTACTTGCGAGTAAGGCTACTCAGGGTTGTGTGATAGCGCACCGACCTTTTGATGAACTCAACCTTGTGGTCATAACGCTACCAATGCAGTGTTAACAGAAAAACATAGTTGGAAGGGATTTTGGAGGTCTTTCAGGGCAGGAAATATATCATTTCAGACAAATGGCTGTCCAGCCTAAAAAGCCTCCAGTGTTGGAGCATCCACAACTTCTGGAGGCAAGTTGTTCCACTGGTTAATTGTTCTCGCTGTCAGGGAATTTCTCCTTAATTCCAGATCGCTTCTCTCTTTGATTAGTTTCCATTTGTTGCTTCCCATCCTGCCTTCAGGTGCTTTGAAGAGTAGGTTGACCTCCTCTTCTTTGGGGCAGCACCTCAGATATTGGAAGACTGCTATCATGTCTCCCCTGGTCCTTCTTTTCATTAGACTAAACATATCCAGTTCCTGCAACCGTTCTTTATACATTTTAGCCTCCAGTCCCCTAATCTTCTTTATTGCTCTTCTCTGCACTCTTTCTAGAGTCTCAGCCAACTGGATGCAGTATTCTAGTTGTGGTCTTACCACGGAATTATAGGGTGGTATTAACACTTCACATGATCTTGATTCTATCCCTCTCTCAATGCAGCTTGGGACTGTGTTGGCTTTTTTGGCAGGTGCTGCATACTGCTGGCTCATAGTTAAGTGATTGTCCACTGGGACTCCAAGATCCCTCTCACTGTCGATACTACTATCAAGCCAGGTACCACCTATGCTATCCCTGAGCATTTGGTTTTTCACGCCTAAATGGAAAACCTTCCTTTTCTCTACATAAAACTTCATTTTGCTAGCTTGGGCCCAGTGTTCAACTCTTGTCAAGATCCTTCTGCATCTCGAGCCTGTCTTTTTTTGTATAATCAGAACTGGGGGCTGCTAATGCCGTCTCTCCTAAGTAACCCTAACTAATAACCCTTTAAAATGTAGCATATTGTTTTAAATGGGTTTTCAACAGCAAGTTCAATAAAAAGCAAAACACTGCACTTAAACCTGATAATATTTCCCCAGGAGACAAGGCTGTGAATTATTCTTCCTTTTCTCTTGAATGAGAAAGGTAAAGTGCGGAATTAATTGTGCATTCCGTGTGGTGTCTTTATTATTTTTTTTCAGTATGTAAACAGCACCCAGAGCCTATCCAAATCCTTCCCCTAGCTCCATTGTGTTTGTTGAACTTTCCAGTATTTTACACTCTGCTAGACTGACAGTTTAAAAATGTTGCTGTTAAAGCAAGGAGCAGAAATTTCGTCTGGCTTGTCAAAACAAGGAGCAGTGTTGTGTTTCTGTTATTTTTGCTTTTGCAGCTAGGAATGTAAGGTGTATCTGACAACAGAATGCATCTTTCCCAGGAATGTCTTCATTACAGAGTCAACTTTAAATTCTAGAAAATGGCTACAACTTAAAAGGCTGTAAAGCTTAAAAGGCTGTAAAGATAAGACAGCGGGACAGTGGTCAGCCAGAGAATGGTGTCTCCATGAAGGATCTCTTGAGACCTGAAATTTGCTTTTCAAGGAAGGGAAACTTCCCTCTTTCACATAAAACAAGTTTGTTAAGATGTCTATGGAGGTTTTCAGTCATCCAGATCATGGTTGTCCCAAAAGGTGCTCTTTTTCAAACAGCAACTGGACTTTCTTGATTCCTTGAAGACCACAACATCTCCAAGAAAAACCAAGACAGTCTAGTTGAAAAATACACCTTTGGGGACAGTTTGTTAAGATGGAATTGTTTAAATGTTTCTTTCTACCTGGTCCGCTTGGCCATTGATGGGAGAAGCTACCAAACAAGCTTCTATCTCTTGGATTTTTTTTTTTTTTTTTACATCTGCTCAACCTTTCCAGATCCTCACCCACACAAACAGAACGCAGCGTGATCTACTTCCTTCAGCTTTTAAAGAAACCACACTGTTGTTCTTCTTCCCCCCCCTGAGAAATTTGCTTCCTTTTCTTGCCTAAACAATAATATATTCATCTCTTCTTCATGCCTTATGGCGCCTGTTCTTTTTTTCCCCCACGCATCATCCCCAAGCTCGTATGAAGTGAGCAGAGCCAGCTCTGATGTTCTTCCAACTTCAGCTTGGGCCCCAGAGTGAAATTGGCCGTGATGGATTGCCATATTTGTTCTCAGTTCATACATGGCAGATTGTCCCCAGCTTATGACATGAACAGATATTGGCATGGCTGGCAACTGTTGTCCTCTTCCAGCTTGTGATGGTTTAGACGTGTTGGTTTTTAAACGCTCCTTTGGAAGCTACACAAGGCATGGTGGAGTCAACTTGAGGTTCCAAGCGTGCAGTTTCTGATTGCCTTAGGGGACGCAGTGGCTCAGGGGCTAAGACGCTGAGCTTGTCGATCAGAAAGGTCGGCAGTTCGGCGGTTCGAATCCCTACCGCCGTGTCATGGGGCGAGCTCCCGTTTCCTTGTCCCAGCTTCTGCCAACCGAGCAGTTCGAAAGCACGTTAAAAAATGCCAGTGGAAAAATAGGGACCCCTTTGTTGGGAAGGTCACAGCGTTCCATGCACCTTCGGCATTTAGTCATGCCGGCCACATGACCACGGAGACGTCTTTGGACTGCGCTGGCTCTCCTTTGGCTTTGGAATGGAGATGAGCACCAGCACCTAGAGCCGTAAACGACTAGCACGTAGGTGCGAGGGGAACCATTACCTTTACCTTGGAGACCTTTGGCCCTCTCAAACTTTAGATACGAAAGGTTTTTTTTCTTCTGTTCGGTCGTGTCTGATTCTGCCTGGACCTGACCCTGGAGTTTTC
This sequence comes from Notechis scutatus, assembly GCF_049901735.1. Lineage (NCBI taxonomy): Eukaryota > Metazoa > Chordata > Lepidosauria > Squamata > Elapidae > Notechis > Notechis scutatus. The sequence goes on along the minus strand of NC_142021.1, from coordinate 8,496,200 downwards.
TTGGAAAGGTTTTTCAGAAGTGGTTTACCCAGCTGGCTTATTATAGGATCCAATCCGAGTCAGTCACCAGGATCAAAGTCTTGTTCCCATCATCAGGGAATTTCTTTCTCTCTCTCTCTCTCTCTCTCTCCCTCCCTTTCTCTCTTTCTCTCTCTCTCTCTCTCTCCCCCCCCTCTCTCTCTGCACTGGGCTGTTCTGCGCATTGTATTTATGTGGTGCCTAGTTGTGTATAGTTTTTAGTTGTTAATCCAGGTGTTGATGCCTGGCTATTACACTGTTTTTTCCTTGTGCTCCTTCCCCCTTGGCTCCTAAGTACCCTGATAAACTAGTGGTAAATCAGTACTCCTGTTGACTGACAAGGGGCCTGTTTCCCAGGCTTGAACCATTTTTCCAGCTGTTTTTGTCCCTGCTCAGCCAACAATGGCAATAGCTGTGATATTGAGTGCATGTCCTTGTTCACTGCAGTGTTGAGGCTACCAATGAGTCTGGGTCTCCTCTTCTAACGACTTGCTCGTGTTCTTACGATCTTATTGTATTTTCCGGCATTCATTTGGCAGATGGACTCTATATCCCACTACCCTGCTGAAGAATAAATAAGACCAAAGAGAGGTGATTGGCAACAGGGATTGGACTTCTGTTATTCTGTCATCCCCTTGGGATGGATCATGTTTGTAGCCAAGTTTCTATATATCAGCCTACTTTTTGGTAAGCCATACTTTGATAGATGCACAATCACCCCAGGTTGCATTCTTGTTTTTAATCCTTTTCCTTCTTCCTCCTCCTTTTGCTGTAGAAACCCAACCCCCCCCCCCCCCAAATCTCTGCATCCTTAAATCGTTTCAGGTATTTGAACTGTTAGCTCTGTGTAATTTCACCTTTGTGTGTGTGTGTGTGCAACTTAAAACGCAGTTTAATTTCGCTATGATTTATTCACAGTCAATTTCCAGTTATTACTTCTCTCCTTAACAGCTTCATCTGGAAAAGCTGGAAGCTTCTGCCTAGCGTCTCATTGGGTCCTTCTCTAACATTGCAAAATTAGTTTGAAAGTAATTTCCTTAATTTGGTTCCTTGCAACCAAAAATAAATGAAAGATCCATCACCAGCCAAAGCCGGGGGGACTTGGGGTTTTTTTCCTCCCCTTTTATTAAAGAGAAATGATAATCTATAAAACAAAGACGGCAGCCAGAGAGGAATATTAACAAGGGAAGGGCTTATCAACTATAACTTCTCAGATGAATTTTTTTTTTTTAGAAACATCCATTTATGGGGTTGGAGATTTGCACCTCAAAGCACCGAGACGTATTTCTGCTTCTCCCAGGCGGGAGAAACCACAAGAAAGAGCAAGGATCAGCCCACTTTTCTGATTTTGTTAGAGCTTAGTTCGTTCTGGTTAAGTTTCTAGTCCTCATGTTAAAGCTTTGGCTCTGTTTCTCTCTGTCCTCAACATGCAATGCCATTTTTGCTGTGTGCCTAAGTGTATTGATCCACTCCAGAACTGCCAGCTGGAGCTTTTGATCAAAGGCCCCCCTCTTCACTCTGTGATTTGTAAATAGCGATTAGGTTGGCAGGGCCTAAATTACCTGCCAATTGACATTTGGATTTTAAATCATCCCTCCTGCTCCACATGCCTTAGCAATTAACTAGATATTTCCATAAAGCATAATCACCATTTTGCTCCATGCTGCTGCTTCCTGCCTTTGTTTAAACTAAGCCTTCCTTCCTTCCTTCCTTCCTTCCTTCCTTCCTTCCTTCCTTCCTTCCTTCCTTCCTTCCTTATCTCCCTCCGTCCCTCCCTCCCTCCAGAGCAAAATACGGTCACCTATAATGGCTGTTGATTTTCAAGATGCCTTTCATGTTAACATGTTTTGAGAATGAATTGCGGTGGAATGTAGTCTGGATTCCCAGCAGGGAGGGGCTGCATTCCAGAGGACCAAGAGACAGCGAAGTTTTAGACAGTCTGGTCAGGAGGAAGAGGTGATTAGGGGGCTGGAGGCTAAAACATACAAAGAACGGTTGCAGGAATTGGATATATCTGGTCTGATGAAAATAAGGACAAGGGGTGACACGATAGAAGTCTTACAGTACTTGAGGGGCTGCCCCAAAGAAGAGGGAGTCAAGCTATTCTCCAAACCACCTGAAGGCAGGACAAGAAGAAACGGATGGAAACTAACCAAGGAGAGAAGCAACCTGGAACTAAGGAGGAATTTCCCGACAGTGAGAACAATTAATCAGTGGAACGGCTTGCCTCCAAGAGTGGGTGCTCCATTACTAGAGACTTTCAAGGAGAAATTGGACAGCCATTTTTGTCCCGAATGGTATAGGGGTCTCTTGCCTGAGCAGAGGGTTGGACTAGAAGACCTCCAAGATCCCTTCCAACTCTGTTATTCGGTCATTCGCTCCTTGGGCTGAAAAAGAATATTTGTAGCTCAGGGTTGAACTGTGGAGTCCTTGGTGCTCTCTGAGCTTGGTAGTTTTCTTGCAGACGTTTCATGACGCAACTAGGTAACCTCATCGGGGATAGATGGAAGTGGGGTCTGTTGAATGGAGGAGAAGGAGGGAGAGGAGGACAATCGTGAGGTCCTTGGTGCTCTCTGAGCTTGGTGGCTTCCATTCAGATGTTTCATGACCCAACTAGGTAACTTCATCAGGGATAGATGGGGTCTGTTGAATGGAGAAGGAGTCCGTTTCTTTGTCAAGCTGGAAAAAGGAAGAAGTACGTTCCTAGATGTGTTGCTTCTCGTCAGCTTTTGAGAACCTTCAAAATGACCGCATTTAATTTTTTCCTGGCTAGCTCATCCTGTAGAAGTCCCTGACCCATCTTTCTTGGTTTGGAACAGAGCAGTCCATTGTTATCCTCTGTCTTAGTCCAAACACAATTTCCAAAAGCCCAACCAAGTTCCTTTGGCACCAAAGTTCTCCAAGAATTCACGGGTGGTCCAAGAAAAATAAACAACTATTAGCTATCAAGGAGGAGGAAAAAAAAAACCTCTCCACTCGGCTGTCTGATGCAACCCAACTCTCTCTTGGTTTAATCATCTGCTTGCGTTAGAAATAGAGAAGACAAGAGAAATTGTTAAAGGCCTGGAGACACAAAAACATATGAAGAACGGTTGCAGGAACTGGGGACAACCAGTCTGGAGAGAAGAAGGGCTAGGGGAGATATGATAGCAGTCTTCCAATATCTCAGGGGCTGCCCCAAAGAAGAGGGAGTCAAGCTATTCTCCAAAGCACCTGAAGGCAGGACAAGAAGCAACGGATGGAAACTAATCAAGGAGAGAAGCAACCTAGAACTAAGGAGGAATTTCCTAGCATCGAGGACAATTAAAGCAGTGGAACAGCTTGCCACCAGAAGTTGTAAGAGCTCCATCATTGGAGGTTTTTAAGAAGAGACTGGCAGCCACCTGTCTGTGGTGGTATAGGTTCTCCTGCTTGAGCAGGGGGATGGACTAGAAGACCTCCAAGGTGCCTTCCAATTCTATTATTCTGCTATCCTCCCTCCCTCCCTCCTTTCCTTCTTTCCTTCCTTCTCCATCACTGGAAGGTTTTAAGAAGAGACTGGACAGCCGTTTGTCTCAAATGGCCTAGGGTTTCCCGCTTCAGAAGGGGTTGGGCTAGAAGACCTCCAAGGCCTCTTTCTAGCGGTATCCTGATTGACTGAAGTGGATGAAAGGCAGGCAGAATAAAAAGAAAACAGTCCCCTTGAGGAACGCAGCTGCTTCAAAGCTGTCTCTGGCTTCACCAGGAGAAGAAAACCCAAAGGGTGGCATTTTATCTCTGAAGAAGCAGATGTCAGAGGAACAGAGACACCACATCTCTCTTAGCAGCAGGCTGTTTCGTCTTTGCAATTCCTTCCCACCAGACCTACACTTCCAAGAATAGAACGCCGCTTTCTCCTCTCGTGTGCCACCAAATGCTTCTCCTGTGAACCGTTTTCAATTCCTGCATCTGAAAGTGGAGAACAGAAAGCAGAGTCTCTTTTTCTTTCTATCTATCTATCTATCTATCTATCTATCTATCTATCTATCTATCTATCTATCTATCTATCTATCCATCTATCCATCTATCTACCTACTTACTCTGCCTCAATTCTATCTACCTATCTACCTATCTTCCTATAGATATCTATCTACCTACCTACCTACCTACCCATCTTCCCATCTATCCATCCATCCATCATCTAGGTATCATCTATTATCTACCTACCAATCTACCTGCCTGCCTGCCTACCTATATACCTACCTACCTATCTTCCTACCTACCTACCCACCTATCTATCTTCATATCTATCCATCCATCCATCCATCTAGGTATCATCTATCTTCTACTTTTCTATCTATCGATTGATCAATCAATCGATCTACCTACCTATCTACGTATGTATCTATCTAGCTATCTATCTAGCTTAGCTATCTACCTACCTATCTACATACTATCTATCTATCTACCTTCCTATCTAGCTATCCATCCATCCACCCATCCATCTAGGTATCATCTATCTACTTACCTACCTACCTATCCATCCATCCATCCATCCATCTAGGTATCATCTATCGATCTGTCTATCTACCTATCTTCCTATCCATCCATCCATCTAGGTATCATCTATCTTCTACTTATCTATCTATCGATTGATCGATCAATCGATCTACCTACCTACCTACGTATGTATCTATCTAGCTATCTATCTAGCTTAGCTATCTACCTACCTATCTACATACTGATCTATCTATCTACCTTCCTATCTAGCTATCCATCCATCCACCCATCCATCTAGGTATCATCTATCTACTTACCTACCTACCTACCTATCCATCCATCCATCCATCTAGGTATCATCTATCGATCTATCTACCTACCTACCTATCTGTGGTGCAGATGTCTGCTTTCATACCTATCTGATGTGGCTTGCTCATCTGAAGCCTACAAGGCACAAGTAGTCCTCGACTTACAACAGTTCATTTAGTGACCATTCAAAGTCACAATGGCCCTGAAAAACCACAACTCATGACTGTTTTTCATACTTACAGCTGTTGTAGCATCCCTCCACGGTCACACAATCAAAATTCAAGCATTTGGCAATTGACTCACACTTACGATGGCCACGGCGTCCTGGTTACAACCTTTGCCGCATCCCCAATGATCATGTGATCGAAATCCGGACCCTGCAAGTGATTCCCTTAATGACAGTGGCAAGAAGGGTTGTAAAACAGGGCAAGACCTGCTTGGCAAACGTCTTACTCTAACAACAGAAATCTTGGGTGTTCCTGTAAATCAGAAGTCTTCAAACGTGACAGCCTGAAGACTTGTGGACTTCAACTCCCAGAATTCCCCTCCAGTCATGTTAGCTTGGGAATTCTGGGAGTTGAAGTCCACAAGTCTCAAACTTGCCAAGTTTGAAGACCCTTGCTCTAAATATATAAAACCATGTTTCTGACGGCTAAGAAGCACCCAAGCAGCCATGCCAGTGGATTGATTGCTCATTTTTGCCAACTGTGTTCTCAGAACTTTTAAATTGCTGGCTAATAAATTCTATTTTCGAGGGAGAGAAATTGAGGAGGAGGATATAAGCTTATCCCTGTTTGTCTTTTAATGGGATCCTAGTGTCTTAACCATAAAGAGAGAGATAGAGAGCTGTAGAATATGTCTCCACTTTTTATTTGGATGTTACTGTGTGTTTTTTTCCCCCCCTGTACTCAAGACAAAACAAAACAGCTGGATGTCTTTGAGAAGAGCCTCCTTTATAATGCCAGAGTAATTAAGAGGTGTTTCTTAAGTGATCTGAACATAAGGAGGGTGCTTGCTTATAGAGGGAAATGCTGTAAACATGTTATCAGCATAGGCTAAATGCTACCATATACAAATAATAATAATAATAATAATAATAATAATAATAATAATAATAATGCCAAAAGTTTGGATTTGAGTGTAGTAATAACTACTGGGAACATCAGGTTGAGAAGGTTCTGGAGAATGAAAAAGTCAAGATTTTGTGGGACTTCAGAATTCAGACGGACAGGCACTTGGCCCACAACACGCTTGACATAACAATAGTTGAGAAGAAGAGGGTTTGTGGTTCATTGACATTGCAATGCCTGGGGATGCACGAATTGTAGACACGCAGAAAGAAAAAAAGTCATCAAGTATCGGGACTTACAAATTGAAGTTGAGCGACTTTGGAAAAAGAATCGTGTCTTATCCCAATTGTAATTGGAGCTCTTGGAGCAATACCTAAAGGGCTGCTTCGCAATTTGGAAATCCTGAATTTATCAGACTTGAATACCCTGATTCTACAAAAAACCAACCCTACTTGGAACAGCTTATATCCTCCGACGCTACCTGAACAGTTCCTAAGTCCTTGGTTAGGACTCGAGCTGCTGAGGTACCAACCAGCCCCCAAAGGCTGTGAATCTTACCAAAGATTAACCAACAATAATAATAATAATTTTAACCCAGGAGAAGCTCCAGGGGTAATATTCATGCCAAATGAACTCTTCACTGTAAAAGGACAAGCTGAGATTTACATTTAGGAGTCCTAAACAGATAGTCCTTGACTTACAACTGCAATGGAGCCCAACATTTCTGTTGCTGAGTGAAATGCCTTATGTTCGTTGTGCTTTGCCTCATTCTACGACCTTTCTTGCCACGGTCGTTAAGCGAATCACTCCAGTTGTTCGGTTAGTCACCAGGCTGTTAAGTGAATCTGGCTGTTAAATGAATCATTTGGGTGTGTGTGTGAATGAGTCATTGTGCAAGTTTTGAGATTTTCTTCTTTAACCATGTCAGTGGGTGAGTTTTCCTTTCTTTTTTCTTTTAATCTATGATACATGGCTTAAAATGTGGCAAACATTTCCTTCTCATAGACCAGGACATTTTTTTAAAAGCCTAGAATCTAGATTATTCATTACGCCTGAGCAATGAAATTAACATGATGGTGGGATTGGATGAAGGGATTAGATAAGGGAGGTCAGCAATAGCTATTCTGGCCCCAGTTGGGGTTCTAAGTCAAGGATTAAATGAGGATTTAATCAATCTTCATCACAAAGCCTCCCTCCCTCCTTCATCTCTTTCTACTTCCATCCTTCCACCCTCCCTCCCATGTCTTTCTCCTTCCTTCCTTCCTTCCTTCCTTCCTCCCTTCCTTCCTTCCTTCCCTCCCTCCCTCCCATGTCTTTCTCCTTCCTTCCTTCTTCCCTTCCCTTCCACCTTCCTTCTTTCCCTTCCTCCCATCTTTTCTCCTTCCTTCCTTCCTTCCTCTCCCTCCCTCCATCCTATCTTTTCTACTTCCTTCTTTCCTTCCCTCCCTCCTTCCTTCCCTCCCTCCCTCTCTTTCTACTTCCTTCCGTCCTCTCTCCCTCCCTCCTATCTCTTTCTACTTCCTTCTTTCCTTCCCTCCCTCCCTCTCTACTTTCTTCTGTCCTTTCTTCCTCCCTCCCTCCCACCTCTTTCTCTTTCCTTCCCTCCTTCCTTCCCTCCCTCCCTCTCTCCCCTTCCCTCCCTCCCATTAAATTAATGATCATAACTCAAGACCCCGTCAACATGAGACTTCACCTCTTAAGCCGGAACAAGCCACCCAAAGAACTCCCAAACTTTAAAATATTTATGCTGTGGACCTTGGACCTCTTAATATTTCCAGCACGAGAACTCTGATATTTGAAATGTAATACAGGCAGAGTGGCCCATCTAATAAGGCTGTATAATTTTGCTATAACAGCCCCGCTCTGTTGTACTATTAAAGCTTTAAAATATTAATGCTCGTTAATGGTGTCACTCAGCCATTTTATATGATTAGTTTTAAGCCTCTCCTGGGGAAGCAAGAGGGGGGAAATTTTAATGAAATGTTCCCCGCTCATCTGACCTGCTATAGGGCTGCATGAATGCCATTTTTATGAGGCAGGTTTATGGCGTTCATTATTCAGCTCGGTGAGCCACTTCATGGCTTGCTGTAATTTTTAAAAAGAGAGATAAAAAATAAGTCAGACCTTCCTCGGCCGTCAAGAGTGGGACTGCGTTTGACCTTTCGGTGGTTGGCCGGGGATTAATCACAATTCTGCTGGAAATTGTTTTAAACTCCGTACGAGCCTAGCTCGATTAGCTTCCCGTGCTTTTACCGAATGGGTATCATAACCGGGTTTGTCAGTGGCTGGGCCCCGGGGAAAAAAAATGGCAATTTCTTTCCCACCGATTTGTGTTTTCTGGTGGATTATGGACACCCCCTGCCTCCTTCGTTGCTCATCTCGTTGCTTCATCTCTGTCTAAAATGGTTTAAGCTGGTCTTGCGGTGCAATGGATGCATCAGGAAGCTCTTTCGCAAATTTGCTCCTGCCTTTCTACCAACGCCGTCTTCCTTGCTTTGTCCTCTTCCTTTTGGTCCAGCCTGCTGAAATAAGTCAGCAGTCATAAGATTCGGCTGGTGGGGGAATTCTGGGAGTTGAAAAAAATATAAAGGTTGGCTGTGGGAATTGAACTCCAGCCAGTTTAAGGTCAGTGGAGTTGAGAAACACTGCTTGCAGATCATTCCTCCCCAATCTTGCAACTATGATTTTTTTTTCCTACTTATTTATTTTTTGTTTTAATTATAAGAATACCATACGGTGTAGTCATTCCGGCATTACAATTGTTATATAAATTTACTTCACCGTTTACAATCCTCTTTTTTTGATACATTTTTTACTCATTATTCTAATCATCATATTGACTTATGTTACGGACCTTGCCTTCTTCTATGCAACCACTGATAAAAATTATTCCATGTTCATATAAAAACACTATTTCACGTTGCAACTATGATTTTTTTTGAAGAGCCGTAGCCTCGGAACATCTGGGAAGCTGGCATTTACAGTGACCCACATCTGGAGGAAACCAGGATGAGGAAAGCTGAGCTAAAGCAGTACAGGCTGAAACATAAAATTAGGGTCTTGGGGTGTTAAGTTAGTCCTCTACTTACAGCAGTTCATTTAGTGACCGTCCGTAGTTACAGTGGCTCCGAAAAAAGTAACGTATGAATATTTTTCAAACGAACGTTTCAGCCTCCCCATGGCCACATGGTCAAAATTCAGGCACTTGGCAACTGACTCATAATTATGACGGTCACAGGGTCCCCGGAGGTCATGTGATTCACCTTTTGCAACTTTCTGACAAAGTCAACAGGTGTTCTGACCCAAACCTGGTTCCAAGAGAGCAAACATGAGACAAAGGTAACAGCACAAGCTTTTCATGTTTCATTTAGGAATCCTGTTTCTTCACAGATTAAAAGGCTGCTTCCAACTAATTAACTCCAACAAGAAAGCGCCTTTGCAAGGCTGCCAAGAGCAACAGATAAAGTTCCTAAACAATAAATCAAAGAGTCTCCAAACACCAACTCAGATATTCTAACGTCCACCAGGCTCGAGTACAAAACTTCTTTGCCTTCTGCAAAGAACTCCAGTTTCTCAGCTGGCTTTTATCTTCTCAGGGAGGGACCATTTCCTTGCAGCCTTACTCCTGAGTCGCCGGTGCTGTAACCGCTGCTCTTTCCTTCGAGCAGCCCTGTGCGCACGTGGGCTGGGCACAGGCTCCTCAGGCTCCTCTTCATCACTGCTGCCAGCCTCCACCATCTCCGAAGGCAGCACTCCACTCCCTGGTGGTCCTGGCCCCATCCCTGCATCTGAGTCCTTGCTCTCTGAGACCTCAGCCAACCGCACCTGCGGCCGGCGAACCACAACAACAGGGAAGCCAGGTTCACTCAACAACCGTGTGACCAACCCAACAACTGCAACGATTCACTGAACAGCGGTGGCTAGAAATGAGGCAAAACTCACTTCACAAATGTCTCCCTTAGAGACGTGAATTTTGGGCTGTTCCGTTGCAGTCGATTGCCTGTACTTAAACTTCCCAGCCCACGAGCTCAGCCACACAAGAAACAAATCTCTTTTTCCAATTAGGAACGTTCCTGCTTTTCGGGAAAGTGTTGCCTCAAACGTCAACACGCAACTTAAAATGAAATTGGAGGGGAGGGAAGTGTCGGAAGGAGCTGCTCACTTCTCCGTCCGATTATGAAAATGACTCCAGTTCATCGAAGCGCCACACTGCGCGATGTCAAAACAGCTGGATAATCGCCGGAGCGAAGCAGAGGGAGGACTAGGACGGCACCCGTTGTGCCTGTCAGTTTAGGGCCACATCCTGGGTACGGTTGGCTTGCACAGTGATGGGTCTTATTTAGATGATCCACTACACGCCTTCACGGGGAGAAAGCATCTGAGTTGAGCTGTTGTGGATGTCATTAAAAGGAGAGACACACTCAAAGGGAAAAATCAAATAAGGAAGACATAGCTAAAACATAGACTAAAACACATGATGAACAGTTGCAGGAACTGGGCCTGGCTAGTCTAGTGAAGAGAAGGACCAGGGGAGACATGGGAGCAGTCTTCCAATACTTGAGGTGCTGCCACAGAGAGGAGGAGGCGGTCAAGCTATTTTTCAAGGCACCTGAAGGCCAGACAAGGAATAATAGATGGAAACTGAACAAGGAAGACATTCAACCTGGAAATAAGGAGAAATTTTCTGACAGTGAGAACTATCAACCCATGGAACAGAAGTTGCCTTCGGAAGTTGTGGGAGCTTCATCACTGGAGGCTTTCAAGAAGAGACTGGACTGCCATCGGTCAGAAATGGTGTAGGGTCTCTCGCTTGGGCAGGGGGTTGGATTTGATGACCTACAAGGTCCCTTCCAACTCTGTTAATCTGAATCTAGCCGAGAGTCGTGAGAGAGTCAGATGGCCACCTCTTCTGAATAAATAAATATTTTTAAATCTTCTTAATAAATAAACCTTTTATTTTTCATTCATTCTATTTAGGGTAGGCACTGCCCATTTCCAGGTCATTTCTGGGTAGCTCACCAATATAAAAACAAGAAAGCCAGGAAAGTTCATTTTTGCACATAAGCGTGATCCAAATGGGACCATACTTTCCATGGAGCGGGTCACTAGGCTGTCTTCTTCGAGACCAGGGGGTCTCCAAATTTAGACACTTTTTAAGACTTGTGGCTTTCAACTCCCAGAATTCCCCAGCCAGGCTATGGGAGTTGAAGTCCACAAGGCTTAAAATTGCCATGTTTGGAAACCTGACCCTGGAATTCTGGGAGTTGAAGTCCACAAGGCTTAAAATTGCCATGTTTGGAGACCTGACCCTGGAATTCTGGGAGTTGAAGTCCACAAGGCTTAAAATTGCCATGTTTGGAGACCTGACCCTGGAATTCTGGGAGTTGAAGTCCACAAGGCTTAAAATTGCCATGTTTGGAGACCTGACTCTGGAATTCTGGGAGTTGAAGTCCACAAGGCTTAAAATTGCCATGTTTGGAGACCTGACTCTGGAATTCTGGGAGTTGAAGCCCACAAGGCTTAAAATTGCCATGTTTGGAGACCTGACTCTGGAATTCTGGGAGTTGAAGTCCACAAGGCTTAAAATTGCCATGTTTGGAGACCTGACCCTGGAATTCTGGGAGTTGAAGTCCACAAGGCTTAAAATTGCCATGTTTGGAGACCTGACCCTGGAATTCTGGGAGTTGAAGCCCACAAGGCTTAAAATTGCCATGTTTGGAGACCTGACTCTGGAATTCTGGGAGTTGAAGCCCACAAGGCTTAAAATTGCCATGTTTGGAGACCTGACTCTGGAATTCTGGGAGTTGAAGTCCACAAGGCTTAAAATTGCCATGTTTGGAAACCTGACCCTGGAATTCTGGGAATTGAAGTCCACAAGGCTTAAAATTGCCATGTTTGGAGACCTGACTCTGGAATTCTGGGAGTTGAAGTCCACAAGGCTTAAAATTGCCATGTTTGGAGACCTGACTCTGGAATTCTGGGAGTTGAAGCCCACAAGGCTTAAAATTGCCAAGTTTGGAGTTCTCTGGTCTAGACCAAGAGTGAATCTTTACCACATGGAGGCCCAAGATCAATATCTCCTGTAATTGGTACCAGTGAGACCCAGAAGGGTAATCAATGTGCACCATTAAAGCCTGCAGCATCTTAACCACAGCATGTAGCTTGTCTAAAGGAACCTGTTCCAGACGTGATTGCCTTGTGGCTTCTTTGGAAACCATAGTTAAGAACTACCCTTTTGCAATGAACACAGCCGGCTCTGTTTAGAAACCTGGGTTAGGAAGGCAGGACAAGAAGCAACGGGTGGAGCCTAATCAAGGAGAGAACCGACCCAGAACCTAGGAGAAATTTCCTGCCAGTGAGAACAATCAACCCGTGCAAGGACTTGCCTCCAGAAGGGGTGGATGCTTCATCACTGGAGGTTTTTCAAGAAGAGACTGGACAGAAATTGGTCTGGAATGGTATAGGGTCTAAGGCTTGAGCAGGGGGTTGGACTAGAAGACCTTCAGGGTCCTCCCTTCCAACTCTATTAGCTGCTGAGAATGGCCAGGGGGATAAATGGCAAAAGTGGAATCGATTCGGGCCCAACCTATCAGTTGAAGCGGCTGCTTCGGTTCCTCTTTATTTCCAGTACAACAAGCTTCAGGGCTTTCCTCCCAAAGCACATGTTTAATTACAGCTTCAGGCACATCAAGCCTGTTATTATTTTAATGGAAGGAGCTGGGAGTGAAATAAAACCCGAGCCGAGCCCCTGTCTTTTTCCTGGCAACTGGTAATTTGGCAGAGAGAAAGAGGAGGACCAGGGGGGGGGGGGAGAGGAAAACACCTGTTCGATGGAGGATTATCCCTTTTGGATGCTTTCAGTAATTTGCTTTCCAGTCTTCACGCCGATATCCAGATGGGACCAAGTAGTGCTTTGGCTGGCTTTCTTAGGAAGGGAGGATTAATGCAGCCATCTTTGATGACCCAACGATGTCTTCTTCTTCTTCTTCTTCTTTCTTGGAAAACCACGAAGAAGGTCAATCCCAGGGTCTTCTCATCTCAGATACAATTCCTCGTTTTCTGAAAAGGGGGCCTTGAAGTCCTTCCTTCCCACTTCCCACCTGTATGAAAGGCACAACGGATAAGTTGCCGTTGAGAAGATTTATTGCTGAAACAAGAATCTAGTCAACCAATGTTCAATTCTAAATGGGCACTAGATAAGACTCAATGGAATTCAAGAGGGGTTGGGCATAAGACCATTTGTGTCAACGTAGCGACTCTAAGCTGATGACTTTCTTGACTCCACCTTCTGGCTTTGCCTCTTCTTCTACACTGTATAAATCCATATTTTCTATGGTTGGGAAATCCATATTTTCTGCTCCTGTTGGGAAAGCTTTTGTTGCTTCTTACCAGGGACGCGGTGGCTCAGTGGCTAAGATGCTGAGCTTGTCGATCAGAAAGGTTGGCAGTTCAGCGGTTCGAATCCCTAGTGCCACGTAACAGAGTGAGCTCCTGTTCCTTGTCCCAGCTTCTGCCAATCTAGCAGTTCGAAAGCATGTAAAGATGCAAGTAGAAAAACAGGGACCCCTTTGGTGGGAACAGTGTTCTATGCACCTTCAGTGTTTAGTCATGCCGGCCACATGACCATGGAGACGTCTTCGGACCGTGCTGGCTCTTTGGCTTTTGTAACGGAGTTGAGCAGTGCTCCCTAGAGCCGGAAACGACTAGCACGCAGGTGCAAGGGGAACCTTTACCTTTGTACCTTACCTGGTTTGTGCATTTGAGATCATCTGTTCAAGGTTTCTCCAACCTGAGGCCTCCATGTGTCTAAGGATAATAGAACTGACCATGTCAGTTGAATTCTAATATAGGAGAACTATCTGCCTAAACTTCATATATGTTTAATGAATATTTTTTCCTGAGTTTGTTAATAGTTTTCCCACTAGACCAGGGAAACAAGCTTGTTAATCATTCACACACTTTAATGGCTTTTCTTTCTTTCTTAAGAGTGGAAGAATCTAGCTCCAGATGTTTGCTCTGAATTAAATAATAATAATTGGCAAACAAGCCGCTCAGAATAAGCCCATTGATGCTGCGATGCTTTGCAGGGATTTCGTGCCTTAGAGACTGGGCAATGTTTCATCTTCCTTCAGGGGGGAAAAAAAAAACCTTTTCCAGATGACTGTAGCTTTCTGGGAACTATGGAAGTGGTGGTGACACAGAAGAAGCATTTTCCTCCTTCATTAACTGGGAGGGAAGGAATGGCAGAAGAAATAGTGTCTGGTTTGACAAGGTTCACAAGATCGAGTAGCACTTTGTAAACTAAAAAAAGTTGGCAAAAACTTTCATCGGTTAATATTCAATATTAATATCCCTTCCTCAATTCCTTCCTTCCTTCCTTCTTACCTACCTACCTACCTACGTACCTATCTTCCCTCTTATCCTTCCCATCCCTTCCTTTCTTTCTTTCTTTCTTTCTTTCTTTCTTTCTTTCTTTCTTTCTTTCTTTCTTTCTTTCTTTCTTTCTTTCTTTCTCTCTCTCTCTCTCTCTCTCTCTCTCTCTCTCTCTCTCTCTCTCTCTCTCTCTCTCTCTCTCCTTCCTTTCTTCCTTCCCATCTGATTGTTTTCAGTTAAATGTGTGTACATTTTCTTCCTTCTCTTCTCCCTTCTTCTTTTTCTCTCTTTCCCTGATAGCGTTTTATTTATACGGTATAGCTACCATCTTGAAAAAGACTTCCGCTTGTTTTTTTAATCCATCGGCGAAGGCAACTTGCTCTTAGACCAGTCAATCTACTTCTGCCTAGCCAACTTCCAACTGAATTCAAAACGAGAAGACTTAAACTGTGTCTTCTTGGGGATTAAGGGCTTACAAAATGCAAAACCAGAACGGGATGAGAGGCCAACTTTTTTTTATATAAATAGAGCTCAGGACACGAGGACAGAATCGTTGCTTCAACCACAGCTTACACTGTTGTTTAAGATTCCTGGTAATTTTCTGTTATTTTGCAATTTGTCATCCTATTATTCTAAATTAGACCGAGACCTTTCTGTCCTTCCCTCCGGCGTTTGGCTGGCTGACATGTGAGTCTCAAGAGGGGGAAATTCTGGGGAGGGCAGGAATGACTCTGTATATCTTCAGTGAATCACTTCTTCTGATTTCTCAAGAAGAAGAAAATGGGGCCGACTTGAGTATATATCCCACCAGCAAATAAAAATAAAGCGACCTTTTTGGTGTCGCTAGGAAGTTAAAAAAAACAACCAAAGCCACCAAGTCGCATTTCTGCAGAATGGAAAAGTTGTTCAGAGCTCTCTTCCAGATGTCTAGGACTTCAGTTACTGGCAGAGAAGGACGGGAATCGGAGCTGGCCGTGTTAGGTGTGTGTTTTCATGAAGCAACACAAAGAACTGTCTGATAGGGTTTCACTTGATCATTTGAGAAGGCAGCCAAGATGCATTTCTCTCTCTCTCTCTCTCTCTCTCTCTCTCTCTCTCTCTCTCTCTCTTCTCTCTCTCTCTCTCTCTTTCTCTCTCCTTTGAGTCAAGTTTCAAAAGAAATCCAATTATTTATTAGGGGCAACATGTCGGGCACTTTTCCCAAGTGCAGTTGGCTCTGCCCTATATAATTCACTGCCCAGCTCCGACCCTATTTTCCCCCTCTTCCCAGGGTATGTCATAAATCACATTCTCCAACAGAGCACTTTCTCGGGCTGTAGAAAATATGCCTCTCCGGCTGGCTCTGGTAACCTGGGACACAATCTGGAGAAAGATATGCGTGGAATGTGCTTCTGGTCATAGCAACCAATCTGCTCCATCAGATCTCCCCCCACCCCCCTTCCTTCTTATGGCAACTCGAGAGCAAGCCTTACGAGTTGACACCAGTGACACGTCTTGTGTTATGTACTCCAGTCCTTGCTTGGTAGTCCCCTTTGCTATCTGAGGAATGTCCAGAAGCCTTCTCCAGCACAGCTCAAACGAGTCCCTATTCTTCCTGTCTTGCTTTTATGAAGCTCTAAACTTTCACAACCCGTAGCTAGCATGGGGAATGTCTATCTCTCATAAGACCTCAAGGTTTTGCATTCTCTCCTCCCACAGGGGTTGGGGTGGATAGTTAGGCAATTGTGCAGCTCTCTCACCCTTCCAGTCACCCGGCCTTTGTGCCATCCTCATGAAACATGGCCCCCAGCCCCAGGAGAGCGGCTTCGAGGCTCCCCTGCTGCGAACGGATTAAAGCCAGATGAAGCTCAAGTCCCTCAAAACACAGGCCTTTTGTTAGAGAAAACAAAGGTTTGGGATAATTAGATTCACATGGAGGAGAGGCCCTTAAAACAGCAGAATAACAAGAAAAATTGCCTAGGTTATGTTATAACTGCCGGAATGGGTGATTTGTTACTTTAAAAGAACACAGAGGGATTTTCTCTTCTTTTTCATTTTGCTGACGTTGTATTCCCTTCAGTTGTGGAATTCTTTTTTTTTCCCCTCCCAAACTTGGCACCTTTGAGATGGAAGGGACTTCAGCTCCCAGAATTCCTCAGCCAGCACACTGAGAGTTGAAATCCACACATCTTCAGGTTGCCCAGTTTGGAAAACATGGATCCCTTCCATCCAAGTTCAGCGACTGACTGGAGTAATCAAAACGGTGGAAGGTTGGACCATCTCAAGAACATTTTATTGAGTTCTGCAGGACGGAGCCAGAAGTTCCAATTATTTGAATGAAATCTAGGATTGGGGAGGTCTTGTCTTCAGATTCCTGTCATGCAGTGTGATTTCCCGGTTTGTGGACTTCAAAGGTCTCGGAACCTTCCTTCACTAGCCATGCTGGCTGTGGAATTCTGGGACTTGAAGTCCACACACCTGGGAATGGCCAAGGTTGGGAAACACAGCAGTAGTAGACTATTGCCTTCTTCCATCCCACTTTACTAGTCTGACTTCGTCAAAGCTACACCTCTGTGACTCTTTCAAGCTCTTCTTTGTGAGACTCGTCTTTCCAATCCCTCAATCATCTTCATTGCCCTTCTTTGAACCCATTTTGAGTTTTCCAGAATCCTGATTTCATCCTTGAAGGGTGAGATGTAAACATGAAGACAATCCTTGAAGTTTCGTGGCTCTGGCTGTCTCTCTTAACTCTTCTTCCCCTTGTGGTTTCACAGTGAAGAAACCAGTTTGGTGTCAGCACTACATCAGTAATGTCCCTTTCCACTGCACCCTGCAGTGTTTTGAATACTGCACCCAGATACAGGAAAGACGATACAGAAAAGACACGGAGACCCTAGAAAGAGTGCAGGGCAGAGTCCCAAAGAGTTTTGGAAGCTAAACTGTATGATGAACAGTTGTGGGAAATAGGTATGTTTAGTCTAATGAAGGGGGGGACATGTTAGCCATCTTCCAATACTTGGTGGGTTATCACAACAACGAGGGGATCAATTTACTCTCCAAAGCACCTGAGCGCAGGACAAGAAGCAATGGGTGGAAGCACCTCAAAAGGGTGGAACTAAGGAGGAATTTCCTTGACAGTGAGAACAATCAATGGAATAGTTCCCCTTTGTTGTAGTTCACCGACAGCCTGTGCAGATGGCAGTGGAATCGGACAGTGGGGAAGAACAGGGACCAGTCTGGGAGTCTGGAGAGAACTCGGACGAGGGTCCTGCATCTGATGCAGAGATGGGGGCAGGACCATCTGGGAGTTGGGTGCTGCCTCCGGAGCCTCCAGAGTCTGGCAGCAGCGAGGCAAAAGAACAAGGGGAGCCTGTTCCCAGTGCGTGTATGCACAGACCTGCTAGAAGGCGAGAACAGCTGAAACAAAAGAGGCGACTTGGGAATAAGGCTGGGAGGTGATTGCCCCTCCCATAAGGTATAAAGGAAGTGCAAAGGTAGAGAAACCTTTGCAGGAAGCAATGTCGTTCATTCTGTTAGGATTAAACCTTGAAGCTCCGTGTGGACTTCGTACTTCGGTTGGTTTTTTACAGTTAATTTGGCACTTAAGTTGTTGGCAGCAGTTCAAAGGAGATAAAGGTGTGTGCTTATCTCGAGGGACTGTTTGGGACTCATTACAGGATGGGAATGAACAGAATTCCCAGCATTGAAATAAAACAAGAGTTGTTTGAACTAAGCATGTGCTCAATTACAGTCTCAGGAAGCCTGGGTCAGAACACCCTTCTGGAGATGAGGGTGCTCCTCTTGGAGGTCTTCAAGAAAATATTGGACAACCATCTGTCCAGGATGGGATAAAGTCTCCTGCCTTGGGAAGAACGCCTCCCAGGGCCCTTTCCCAGCCCTATGATTTTAGGTTTCCTTCCTTTCTCTTGGCGAGGCGAGCTCCTTAGGAATGGTAGCCTCCCATCTATCTTCCTCTGATCGTTGGCCGCCTCCTTGGCATTGCCTCGAGGCACCAGCTTTACCGAAAAACAACAACAACAAAGTGAACTCCAGGTGTGCAGCCCTGTCCAGCCTGCCCTCCAAAGACCACGGGGCGTGCTGTGCCGACTGCTTGGCGAGCGAACAAAAATTCAATTATGCAGGACTCTGCAGTGACACGGAGGGTTAGGAATTAATGTTAACACTGTTTCTGGTTAAGACTTTTTGTGTTGATAAATAATTCATAAGGCAGTTAGCGCTCTATCTCTCTCTTTCTCTCTCTCTCTCTCTCTCTTTTTCTCTCTTGTCCTTTCTTCTCGCTCTCCTTTTTCATCCCGAGTCCGACAACACGAGAATATATTAATACAGTCAACTCAGCAAAAGGTCAGCCCCGAACAGGAGAAGCTTCTGAGGCATCTTTTATTCATTTTCTGACACGGTCTCATTAATTATTACCACCTTTGAAGCTCTGCCTGGGAAGGAAGCGCTAATGAGAAAAAGGAGATGGGGTTTGATGTCAGCCCACCCCCTCCATGCTGGAAAATGGGGGTGGGTGGGTGGGTGGAAAGGATGCCCACAGCCAGGAATGGCAGTCGATGAACCCACATTGATAAGAGAGGAAGAAGAGGAGGAGGAGGAAAGAGGAAGGAGGAGGAGGAGGAAGAAGAGGAGGAGGAGGAAAGAGGGAAGAGGAAGGAGGAGGAGGAAGAAGAAGAGGAAGAGGAGGAAGTAGAAGAGGAAGAGGATGAAGAAGAAGAGGAAGAGGAGGAAGAAGACAAGAAGAGGAAGAGGAAGAGAGAAGAAGGAAGAAGAAGAAGAAGAAGAAGAAGAAGAAGAAGAAGAAGAAGAAGAAGAAGAAGAAGAAGAAGAAGAAGAAGAAGAAGAAGAAGAAGAAGAAGAAGAAGAAGAAGAAGAAGAAGAAGAAGAAGAAGAAGAAGAAGAAGAAGAAGAAGAAGAAGTTGTTCAATGATGACAAGAAGCGGTGGGTGGAAGCACCTCAAAGGGACATATCATGGTGGTGGTGACTCTCAATGATCATACAGATAGATCCTCCTCAGGACCATCTCTCCCTAACTTCAGGGAAGGTGGAGGAGGAGGAAGAGGAAGTTCAATGGTGACCAACTATGCTCTGATTGTGGAAGGGGCTTCAGGTAGTCCTCAACTTGTTGTATTCGTTTAGTTAGAACGGCACTGGGGCTCAAAAGTAAATTCGAGGCCGGTCCTTAAACGTACAACTGGTGCAGCACCCCCAAAGTCAAGTGATTGAAATTCGGGTTCTTGGCAACCCATAAATTGTCTTTAGGACAGTTGCAACATCACTGGGTCATGTGATCGTCATTTGTAACCTTCTCAGCTGAATAACAGAATAGAATAACAGAATAAGGGAGTTAGAAGGGATCTTGGAGGTCTTCTAGTCCAACCTGCTGCACAAGCAGGAGACCCTATCATTTCAGACAAATGGCTGTCCAGTCTCTTCTTAAAAACTTCCAGTGTTGGAGCATCGACAACTTCTGGAGGCAAGGAGTTCCACAGATTAATTGTTCTCACTGTTAGGAAATTTCTCCTTAATTCCAGGTTGCTTCTCTCCTTGATTAGTTACCATCCGTTGCTTCTTGCTCTTCCTAAGGATGACATGATAGCAGTGTTCCAATATCTAATGCATTGACACAAAGAAGAGGGAGTCAAGCTATTCTTCAAAGGACCTGAAGGAGGGACAAGAAGCAATGGATGGAAACTAATCAAGGAGAGAAGCAACCTAGAACTAAGGAGACATTTCCTGTCAGTGAGAACAATTACCCAGTGGAACAACTTGCCTTCAGAAGTTGTAAATGCTCCATCACTGGAAGTTTTTAAGAAGAGATTGGATAACCATTTGTCTGAAGTGGTGTAGGGTCTGAGCAGGGGCTTGGACTAGAATACCTCCAAGGTCCCTTCCAACTCTGCTATTCTATTCTACTCTACTCTACTCTACTCTACTCTACTCTACTCTACTTTATTCTAAAAACTGTCTGTACTACATGTTACTCTTCCTTTTTTCGTAACCCATAGGATGCCTGACCACTAGTGTACATTTTGGTGCCCCTGTGACCAGAGTCAAGGAATTTGAATCTTTGCAAAAAAACAAAAAAACAACAACAACCCAAGAGCAGATGGCCCAAATGAGAAGTGTTCAAGGATTAATGACAATCCATTGTTCTTTGGAACATATGAAGTAACACATAGCTCTTCCTTCCTTCCGTGCAATGATAAATGTTGTGCAGCTGTGTGAAAACAGCTGGGGAGTGTGACAGGCCATCCGATACGTCTCCTCCTTCATGTACCCATCATCCCTCATTTTTGATGGTCACTTTTACCCAAACTGTTAGCAGCAACGCTCCTTTTGATCAAACCCGGCTCTTCTCTTTCCTCTTTGGAAAAAAACAGGCAGCTTTCAAGAACGACTGGAGAATATAGTATATATTAGCATGTAATGTAACATCTCCAGAAATGTTGTGTTTGCTACAGCTGTGTATAAATTTGTTTAATGGGTCTCTTAACTCACCATCAGACTCATAAAGGCAGTCACTGTACAGGCTATTAGGCTGCAGTAACTTAATTGCTCGTTAATTGGGTAATTAGTGCTTTGTTTTGCTTTAAAGCCTAAACACTCATAAAAAGTGAATTAGCTGAGTAAACAAGAATGGAATTTTCATGATATGCTATCCAGGTTATTGCACATAATTAATCAACCTTTTATTATAATTTCTCTCTCTCTTTCAATTTCTCTAAATCTCTCTCTCTCTCTCTCTCTCTCTCTCTTTTCCCCCCCTCTCTCCCCTCCCCCTCCCTCTCACACTTCAGGTAGGCAGGTTAGAAAGGTGGATATGTTAAAAGAGACTTTGAGGAATCTCCAGAGTTCAATCATGTCCTCCCATCTCCTTGCACCCTTCAAAAACAAGGCAGCATTTTTGTATTATTTGACTCAAGCATGGCACCCCATATGCCAGGAACAGGAGTGGGTGGAATATCTTGGTGTTACTGGGTGTTTTGCAGAAAGCTGTAGAACAAGGTTGGATCATTCTGACATGAGTTGCATGACATATAGCAGGCAATCAACTCCAATCCTTCCATTCCCCACCATCCTATCCGAGCTTCTTGGATGAGAAGCGAAACGCCTTGAAAGAAAAAAATAAGTAAGCCCAGTTGCCTCCTGAAAAAAAAAAAAGCACCTTTGGGAGAAATCCATCCGGTGCATCGGTCCCTTAAACTCCACACGTAGAATGAGGACGGAACAATCCAGGGTTTGTATTTGCTGTCATTTGAAACAGAAATTAATGCAACAGGTAATCCTCGACTTACAACCATCACCAAGATCAGATATTCTGTTGCTAAGCCAGGCGGCTGAGTGAGACGCACATGATTTTATGAGCTTTTTTTTTTTTTTTGCCATGGTTAAGTGAACTGCTGCAGTTATTGAGTGAATCATGAGGTCGCTGAACCAATGCAGCCTTCCCCATTGATTTGGCTGGATCAGAAGGTCACAAGCATTGATCACACGAGCCTCAGATGCTGAGGTCATCATAAATGCATGCTTGCATTTCGATCACATGACTGTAGGGACACTGTGAGAAGTCTAATGTCAGCTGTCCGATTAATGAACCCAAAATAAGGAAACACTCTCGGGAGCTTTGAATTCCCCAAAGTGATACTTTATTGGATACACCATTTTGGCACTGAAGAATCGAAACCAGCTCTGGTTTTCCCGTGCTAATGCTTGCCTAGTTAAACAAGAGCTTCCCTTTCTCCCCACCCCTGGGTGATCACATCGTCCAATTAGGAGACATCCTTTTGTTATGGGAACAGTCCATCTTTTTTTCAAGCACCTGCAGTGGTGACCTTGGTGGTTGCCAGGCTCTCACAATCCACGCAAACCTTCTTAGCATTGTGTTTCCCCCCTTCCCTCCGGTTCGTTGGCAAATTGAAAAGTGTTAAGGTCCAAAACTAGTCATTAAGTCACTTGTTTCAGTCATTCAACAAATGGTCGTAAGTCAAGGACTACCTACGGGAACAAATCTGGAGACATCAAAAACCTGGTTGCAAGGCCTTAACTTCCCTTACCTTCAAATGTGTCCCATTGCTTTAGATTTGCTCATTGTTAGCCAGACAATTCTTCGTAAAATATATCATCAAAACAGCAGGTCATTGAAAGCTGTCCTTTCTGCAACTGCAGTGGGGCTACAGTTTGACCCCACAACAGCTTGATCTCATTCCTTTCATGCACCCCAAACTCATCCCCCTTCGTGAAATGTTGAACGTTATTATCTTAAAACCATCCAAGTTGAGCTAACAAAGACTTTTTGAGGGCTGCAGCTTCTGAAAAAAAAAACCACAGTAAGGTGAGATCTTGATGAATTTGTCTCTGACATGTGTGGTTTGCGTGTTTGTGTCATTGTCGAGGAGTGGGAACATACCTCACCCTCATCTTACAGCAGCTTTTCTCAAGGTTTTTCTGAGAAGTCTTTAAAACCCGAAAGACAGATCCTTTGTCAGTGAGGAAGAGGCTGAATTTGGATACTTCCAAAACTTGGGGGTGATACCAGGGTTTGCTTTACTTACTATTGATTTACTTACTATCTGGGATTCTATCTCTTGCTCTGTGAGGTCCATAAATTAAACAAAGGTTCCAGAAATCTTGTGCCTTTTCTTCAATCATTTCATTTATTCATCAGGTTTATATCCCTCCTTACTTCTAAAAGCTTGGAGCAACCTCTGTAGACATCTTGAGCAAGAAGGCATAGCTTTAGGACCTGGATGAAAACTGAAACACATTTTGTGACTTATTTGTTAAATGTACAACTTGCTGTTCCTCCAACAATTGTGGTTTATGGTTTAGCACTTTGAATTAACTCAGCCAGTTGCAGTTTCTTCTGGGAACCATGTCTTGGTCCAAACTCAAGTAACCTAACAATGCATAGTGAACTTTATAATGGATAGGGAATTTGTACCTTGGTGTCATGGTCCTATTTGAATGACTTGGAGGCACCTCAAGAACCAGATTCCATTCTTCCAGGCTCTAGCAATTGTACCATGCTAACAACAGTCCCATTGTTCTCCTCTACAGTCAACCAAGACTGACCTGAGTCTGGAGTATATTCTACCACGTTCTTAAGAACATAGACACCTGGTACTAGAATATCAGAGGATGGGAAAGCAGAAGTGTGACAAACCAAGCATTGGCTAATTGCGAGTAACCTACTGAGGGAAACCAGGTTTATCAGGGCCAGAAGTACTCTAATACGTGTGTTCTGACCAAGGCTTCCAAACCGTAATTACGCACAGACGTCTTTTAAAAGCAAGACTTATTTTATTGCAACACTGGGAATTGTTTTCATTCCCATCCGGGATTAATCTCAAACAGTCCCCCGAGATAAGGACACACCTTTTAGTTCTGTGCAGTGCTGCCAAAAACAGAAGTATCAAATGAAGTAGAAAAGAAACCAAACTGAAGTACAAAGAGCTTCAAGGATGACTCTGAACCGATCGAACTACTTTGCTTCCTGCAAAGGTATCATCATCTTGGCCTGACCTTTATTCCTTATGGGAGGGGCAATCACCTCCCAGCCTTACTCCCGAGTTGCCCCTTTTGTTTCAGCTTCTCTTGCCTTCTGGCAGCTCTGTGCACAGGCACACTGGGAACAGGCTCCCCTGGGTCCTCGACCTCGCTGCTGCCAGACTCCAAAGGCTCCGGAGGCAGCACCCAACTCCCAGATGGTCCTGCCCCCATCTCTGCATCGGATGCAGGACCCTCATCTGAGTCCTCTCCAGACTCCCTGACTTGGCCTTCGTTCTTCTCCACTATCCGATTGTGCTGCCATCTGCTCTGGCTGCCGGTGAACCACAACAACACACTTGTAATAGTGCTGATATATTCGAAGAAGCAAGCTGGAGAACATTCATCTGTGAAGGCCAACCTTGAGCTCCTAGTT
This sequence comes from Notechis scutatus, assembly GCF_049901735.1. NCBI lineage: Eukaryota > Metazoa > Chordata > Lepidosauria > Squamata > Elapidae > Notechis > Notechis scutatus. The sequence continues at coordinate 8,472,049 of NC_142021.1, read as the reverse complement.
CCATGGAAGTCCCTAGCATTTTGACTTGATTAATCTCAGCTTGTTTACTCCTTTTGGGGGGGGGCATTCTTCAGTGTGCCTGCTTTTATTTTCTGAGCTAGGACTGGATTTACAGCTGGCAAAGTTAGCCGGATGGATTTATCACCGTCATAAACTAGATAACAAGCTGTGGTTGATGAGGTCAGGACACTGGCGTTCCACGTTCCCAGCTGAACGCTAACCAGTTCGCTAGTCCAGCCCTGATCCGCTGAACCTGAACGGATGGCCTTGCTCCTGCTAAGTAGTATTGTTGCACTTGGATAATCTCAGATCATCAGTCGTTGTTCCTGGCGGTAGCCTTGAGATAACTTAAGCTCATGGGAACGGTTGAGCAACCTGAGAAGATCTGAATCTCCTTCTTTTTTCTTTTTTAGCATGTTGAAAAGCTTGGAAATATGATGGGTGTTATCTAGGAAGCAGCAGACCTGCAGAATCTTTGGATAGGGTTTCTCAGGGAAGGTAGAAAACAGCAAAACTGGTCGGCCAGATAGTCAAAGGTTCATCACTAAAGGAGGTGCGATTCTCCCTTGGCAGCTTCATCCAAATTCAGTTCCCAACTCCTTGGATAGTGCAGTGGTGCTGGAAAATGTGTGAAGCCTTTTGAATTTTAGAATAGAACAGAACAGAACAGAGTTGGAAGGGACCTTGGAGGTCTTCTAGTCCAACCCCCTGCTTCGGCAGGAAACCCTATATCATGCCAGACAAATGGTTATCCAATCTCTTCTTAAAAACTTCCAGTGTTAGAGTAGTTACAACTTCTGGAGGCAAGTTGTTCCAACAACCAGTTGTTCTCACAGTCAGGAAAGTTGCTTCTCTCCTTCATTAGTTTCCATCCGTTGCTTCTTGTCCTGACCTCAGGTGCTTTGGAGAATAGCTTGACTCCCTCTTCTTTGGGGCAGCCCCTGAGATACTGGAAGACTGCTCTCATGTCCCCCACTAGCCCTTCTTTTCATCAGACTAGACATACCCCAGTTCCAGCAACCGTTCTTCGTATGTTTTAGCCTCCAGTCCCCTAATCCTCTTTGTTGCTCTTCTCTGCACTCTTTCTAGAGCAGAGGTCTCCAAACTTGGCCACTTGAAGACTTGTGGACCTCAACTCATAGCTGGCTGAGGAATTCTGGGTGCTCCAACCCTGGAGGTTTTAAAGAAGAGATTGGACAACCAATTAACTGAAATGGTGTAGGGTCTCCCGCACGAGCAGGGAGTTGGACTAGAAGACCTCCAGGGTCCCTTCCAACTCTGTTTCTTCTGTTATTCCTGTAGGAAGGCTTGTAGACCTACTCAAGTTTGGGGCAGCTTGATTGGACTCAAAGCCGGCAACCTTGAGTTGTCCTTCCTCCCTCTATTCCTTCTCCTCCCCCCCCAGTCCCCCGCAAAAGATTTTTTTTCAAATCCTCCAGCAAACACATCCTCAACTCTGTTTGAGTAGCTTTAATTTACATAACTTAGGTAGGCGTAAAAGATGAGGAATGACCTTTTCAACATGACTTCAGATATTAAAACCATCTTACAATCTTATTATCATGAGAACATTTCGCAGAATATTAAGCTCAATAAATTACCTTTTCCCCGAGCTGATCACCCTCGATTCCTTTGGGGGCAGCCGCCGCTGCCGCTGATGTTGGTTCAGCGCCTTCTTATTTTAGCTGAATTGCTTAATTGGTGTGTATTCTACATCCTGGATTGAGCATTTGGGGCATAAATGAAGGTTAGAACCTCTGTGCCGGTTATCGGCGAGAGGAAAATTGAGTCCAACTGGGGAGCATATCGCGAGGCCGTTCACAGTTTTCCCCCGTCTATTATTCAGGAGGAGAGCTTTGACACCCAACCCCCTTCTCCAGGTATTCTGCAGAATGCTTCACAGCAATCATCGTTATTATTTATAGAACGTAGAATCATAGGGCTGGGAGGGATCTCAGAGGTCATCTAGTCCAGTGGTCACCAACTGGAAGGCCTCAGACCACTGGGGGTCCACAAGAAAATTTTGGTGGTCCACAGAGAAATGTCCTCCCTCAAGCACTCCCCCCAAAGCAATTAATACAGGCTGTGCGGGAACACAAGGTTGCGTCGCCCACTGTTGCGAGCAACAGACTAAAAAAAAAGTGATGTTTTCACCAGAGGTGGTACTCAGCTGGTTCTGACCAGTTAGCATGAATTTTGAGTAGTTTGGAGAACCGGCCAATATCCCTCTGACTGGTCCCGCCAACCCCCATCTCTTCTCTGCCTCCCATTGAGTCCCAGCTGATCGGCTGGGTCTTCTTTTGTTGCCCTGCCCAGGAGAACGGAGCTGGAAAGCAGGTTAGTGAGGTTGGGGGGGAGGAATGGGGATTTTGCAGTATATCCTTCCCCTGCCACACCCACCAAGCCATGCCCACCACAGGACCGGTAGTAAAAAAAAAAAATTTGAATCCCACCATTGCTTTTCATCTACAAAACCAACCACAGTTTGTAAGTTTTGATTTTTTCCCTTTCAACCACCCCCGCAACCCGTGAGACACCTCAGTCATCCAGAAATAAGCCGTTTTCATCTTTTGGCCATTTCCCAGTCTGTGAGCCCATAAGCCAGACTCTTAAACTATGCTGATTGATACAACCTTTTCTTCAGTTTGGTGATGTCAGCACTGGTTCAGGGACCATTTAAAATGTGCGTTGACACGGCTCCAAGCGACATACCTTCACGCAGTCCGTTTTTCACAAGAGCCACGCTGTCCCTTGCATCGAAGACGTCTTGCTTTTACCCAAAATTAATTCAAAGCGACTGTGTTCCTTGGCATCCGGTAAATAAAACAGAGAGGGTTTCTTCTTCTTCTTCTTCTTCTTCTTCTTCTTCTTCTTCTTCTTCTTCTTCTTCTTCTTCTTCTTCTTCTTCTTCTTCTTCTTCTTCTTCTTCTTCTTCTTCTTCTTCTTCTTCTTCTTCTTCTTCTTCTTCTTCTTCTTCTTCTTCTTCTTCTTCTTCTTCTTCTTCTTCTCTTCCTCCTCCTCCTCCTCCTTCTCTTCTCCTCCTCCTCCTCCTCCTCCTCCTCCCCTCCTCCTCCTCCTCCTCCTCCTCCTCCTCCTCTCCCCCTTCCCTCTTCGCTCCAGTTTTTGGCAGCAGCTGAGAGCTCCGCAAGGTGTGGCTGAAGTGGAAATCTAGGTTTGACACCCAACAGAGGCCTCTCCAGTGACAGCTGGCAGACAAAACATCAGGCCAGCCTTGTATTACATTACTTTTCCTGCACCTGGGGAAAAAAATGTTCTTGGCAAGGCAGACGGAGAAAGTTAAGCCAGGAAGAACATGCGGCTCACAGGTCTCAGCCAGTCTTATCGATGGGTTGTGATGGGTTTGTGAGTTCCAAAAGAAAGAAAGAAATCGCATTGGGTAGGGCGATAAGAGTGGCTTTGAGAGATTGCAGTAAAATACGGGAGACCGAGCAGGATGCGATGGGGAGAAATTGGATTCTTTTACTGCCTCCTTTTAAAAGGCAGTAAAGGGATCTAATTTTTTAAAGGGAGAAATGATAGCAGTGTTCCAATATTTGAGAGGCTCCTACGAAGACGAGGGAATCAAACTATTTTCCAAAGCACCAAAAGGCAAGGCAAGAAACAACGGATGGAAACTAACCAAGGAGAGAAGCACCCTAGAACTAAGGAGAAATTTCCAAACAGTGAGAATAATTAACTAGTCGAACCGCTCATCATCAGGTTTTCCGAAGCTTCTGTAGGTTGGAAATTCAGTGGTGTTACATACTGGAGATGGTGAGGCTAATACTCTGGGCTTCTTTGACAATGTTGGGGAAATTTTAGCTGTACGCTTTTCTTAATTGCCAGTTCTATTATTATTCTATTCTATTCTGCTCCAAGAGTGAAAAGCCAAACCAGGGTATCTGAGGAGCCATCTTCCCCCAATGGGACTAGCCCACCCCACTCACTCCGGCTCCAGTGCAGATCCTGTCAACCAAGAAATTCTGGACAGATAAAGGAGAAAAAGCTTTTTCCGCTCTGGCCCCAGTCTGGTGGGACATACCTCCACCAGAAATCCCAAATTGTGGTTTTTCCAACAGGCAACTGGACTTCCTTGGTTTTTCTTTCTTTCTTTTTTTTGAAAATCTTTAACTTCTCATCCAAGAAGCTTCTTCAGTTCTTGAATGAGAAGTGAAAACGTTTCCAAAGGGGACAAAAAAACCCAAGAAAATCCATTTGCCTTTTGGAAAAAAAAAAAATCTTTGGGACAACCATGACCTGGATGATTGAGAATCTTCATAGACATGCCACCACCAGAAGTGATAACTGCTCCCATCCCTCTGGAAGGGTATCAAAATTTAGTTTCCAACAAGATAGCTGCCTTAGAAGTTTTCACATTTTAGTAAGGGCTGGAAATTAGGAAATTGGCCTGGAGTTGTAGGTTCTAAGGCAGGGGTCCCCAAACTTGAACAGTTTTAAGATTTGTGGACTTCAACTCCCAGAATTCCTCCTCCAGTCACGTTAGCCCAGGAATTCTGGGAGTTGAAGTCCACAAGTCTCAAACTTGCCAAGTTTGAAGGCCCTTGTTCTAAGGTATCTAGATACCTCTGGCTTTGTTTGAATGAGTTACCTGTTGGGTGCTCTCCTTGGTGCTGACTTATCGGCTCATGCAACTAGAGTAGAACATAAACTACGAGTGTCTGGAGATTCTCAGTCCTCCGGGTCATGGTTGTCCCAAAGGTGCTTTTTCCAGAGGCAACTGGATTTTCTGGTTTTTCTCTTTGAAGATGTTTCACTTCTCACCCAAGAAGCTTCTTCAGCTCTTCAGAGAAGCTTCTTGGGTGAGAAGCGAAACGTCTTCAAAGAAAAAAACCCAGAAAGTCCAGTTGCCTCTTGAAAATGCACCTTTGAGATAGACCACAAGTGTCCCGATGGTGCTTTCCCAAAAGGTAACTGGACTTTTGTTTTTTCTTTTCCTTGAACATGTTTTGCCTCTCATCCAAGAAGCTTCTTCAATTCTCTTCTTCTTGGGTGAGAAGTGAAACACGTTCAAGGAAAAAGCCAAATCCAATTGCCTTTTGGAAAAGCAACTTTGGGACAACCACGACCTGGATGATTCTCCATAGACACAAACCATGAGTCACACGGTTTAAAGCAGTGGCTGATGGGAAGCATAGTATTTGAATGTGATGTGTAGTTTGAGAAGCTTCATAAGATGAGGCTGCGGGCTCAGAACAACAGATGCTAGTATATGAACATGCCTTAAGACCCAGTGATATTTTCAATGCTCCGTCTCTTTATTTTTGTTATATCTTTTGATCCACAGATGTCAAAATGTAAACAACAATGTGATTTTTCACTTACTTGTTGTTTGATAGTCGATTGTCAGATGGCATGCTTGAAATGTTTTCTTTTTGCATGCCTGCTATTTATCAAACAATAAAGTGCATGCAACATAACTTACCCAACACTCATTTTAGGCCAATGTGATTCTGATTAAATCTTTTTGTTTTTTTGTTTTTACTGGAATGGATGCTTTGATTCCTAACAACCAACTTTGAAATCTATGATACCATAACTTCTATGTGCAGAAGGCTTGGTGCCAAGCATTTGAAAAGCGCTCCTTGCTAATCGCCATTTTCATTCAATGTTTCGTTACCCTTTCTTCAAGTAAGCAGGTAATGAGTTAGATTAATCCATTTTAAAACCTCTTAGTGGAATAACAAGGTGACTCGGTTCCATTGATGAGCAGACTGAATTTCTGTTATGGCATTTTCATCCAAGGACTTATTACAACTGCAAATGACAAACACAGTTTTATGAAGTATCTCTCATTATATATACAGGCACAGTGCAAGATATATCTCTGTTTTTTAATATATATAATAAACCTGCAGAGATATTTATTTCTTTTCATTTGGAGGCGATTCATCCTTTTGTCTATGGAGATTCTCAGTCATCCAGGTTACTGGTTGTCCCAAAGGTGCTTTTTTTTTTTCAAGATGCAACTGGATTTTCTGGTTTTTCTTTGAAGATATTTCGCTTCTCATCCAAGATGCTTCTTCCGTTCACTTTTGGGATTCATCCTGTTATGGTTAGCCGGCAGCAGGTATGGACAGCGGAGGAGAACGAGGACTCAGATGAGGGGCCAGGACCGTTAGGGAGTGGACTGCTGCCTTCAGAGTTTGTGGAGGCTGGTAGCAGTGATGAGGAGGTTCCTGAGGAGCCTGTGCTAAGTGCACATGTGCGCAGGATTGCTCGTAGGAGAGAGCAGTTACAGCAGCACGGGTGACTCGGGAGTAAGGCTGCAAGGTAATGGCCCCTCCCTCAAGAGGATAAAAGCCAGGTTTGAAGAAATGTTCTTTGCAGAAGGCAAAGACACTCTGAAGCTCAGCCTCATGGACATCATGGTTAGTTTTTGAAAACTTTTGTAAACTAGTTCTTATCTCTGGGTTTTTGGCAGCCTTGCAAAACAACTTGGCAAGGTTCTTTCTTGTCGGAGCTAATTAGTTGGAAGCAGCCTTTTATCTGTGAAGAAACAGAATTCGTGGATTAAACCTTAAAAGGTGGGGGCTGCTGCCTTTGTCTTGTGTTTGCTTTCGGAACCCGGTTGGGTCAGAACACATCCTTTTCTCCCTCGGTGTGTGGAAATCTACAGGCCTCAAATTATCTGACTGCCGAGGGTAGCTAAGTCAGGATTTTCCATTTTGAAGTTGAGAAATTACAGCTAGTCTTCAACCAATGACCACAATTGAGCCCGAAATGTCTGTTGTTAAGTGAGACATTTGTTTAGCTCCCTTTGATGACTTTTCTTGCCACACTTGATATAAGTGAATCATTGCAGTTGTTGAGTTAGTTCCCCAAGGTCAATGGGGAAGCAAATCTGGCTTCCCCGTTGACTTTGCTTGTCAGAAGGTTGCAAAAAAAGGGGGGGCGGGATCCCATGAGGGGATCGTGTGATCCCTGGACTCTGCAACCGTCCTAAATATAAATCAGTGGCCAAGCATCTGAATTTTGATCACGTGACCACAGGGTGATGCTGCAACGGTCGTAAGGGCGAAAAACGGTCCTAAGTCACTTCTTTCAGTGCTGTTGTAACTTTGAACAGTCACTAAATGAAACTTCTGTATGTCGAGGACTCGCCGTGATTGACCAGCCTCACGTGCCTGGCCCCAAAACATATTTCCTCTGCATTTAAACAGTCCAGATACCTGGCCCAGCTGAAGGTACCTTTGGCCTTTAAGACAAAAGCGTTAGCCTGCCTTCAACGCAGGTAAACACATTCTACATTATATTTATCCCAGATTTTTTTTCTTGTCACAAGTTCTGGTGTCAGGGTTGACATGAAGAAGCTTAAAAGGAAATATAAGCAGTTTACATGGTCCGGAAAGAAACTGTCAACTTCTATCAACAGTGCAATGTTCTTCGCCCCCCGCCTTAAAGTCCAACCTGTCCGATCCTAAAAGCCACTCAGGAGCTTCAAAAGGGCACATGGGCTGCAGGATCTCACTGTAGCACTTCCTGTTTAATTAAGAGATGCCCAACCTCTTAAGCCAAGAGCCCCGTGTAAAGATGAAGGGAGAGCGACAAACCATTTCATGACCCTTGACCTTCCAGGAGAACAGCTCATTTCCTAGGGAGGCACTTGATCCAGACAGGAAAGGAAAACCAATCCAGTGGAGAGGCCACCTTGACCTTGGAAGTTCTCTAGGTGATGTCCTCAGGTACCCAGACATTCAGGGCATAGCTCGGTTTGTAGTTCAGGCAAGGCCCTACAGTCGAGTTGCACAACTTTCCATGGGTCGTACTGAGCCGTGCATGACACAGGAATGTGGTCTGATCAGTGTGGTTGATCCTTTAAGACAAAATCTGGTTGCTGGGATAAGATTGGATTCATGCATTATGTTGTCTGTCTGTCTGTCTGCCTAACTATATCTATTTACGGTATTCACCCACCCACCCATCTATCCATCCATCTTCTATCATGTCTGTCCCACCCCTCTCCCTCCCTCCCTCCCCCCCTCTCTCTCTTTCCTATCTAATCTATCTATCTATCTATCTATCTATCTATCTATCTATCTATCTCTATTTACGGTATCCACCCATCCATCTATCCATCTTCTATCATGTCTGTCTTTCCAATTCTGTTATCTATATATATAAAAGCGAAATACCACTCACACATCATCACAAAATCTCCAGAACCATAAAGCCTACAAACTTGAAATTTGGCACATATGTTCCTCTTGGCTTCTACATGCTCACTAAGAAAGGATTTCTCGAAATGACCATCAGAGCATTAGCATTTCCTATATTATTATTATTAACATGCTCTGATGCTAAGGAGTTCTACTCCCCCTCCCCACCTGAAAAGAAATCTCTTCCAAATGCAAAACACAAGCAGAGGAGTTTCAGTTTCAGTTTCACTGCACCAAGTAGCTTTAGTGCAGAACAGTTGACCTAAGCCACGCCCAGGCTCCTTGCTGTCTCCTCCTTGTTCACACGGCAAATACTGCTTCAGTTTCCAAACAGCCCTCAACTCTCTCACACACTGAGAGGACTCTAGCCAGATGAATACTGATGGATGTTGGTAGGCAGAGGCAGATTTTTTCCCCCCCTTATTTTCCTCCCCCAAAACTAAGCCCGACCACATAGTTTTGTAACGAAGCACGGGTATCGAGCTAATTCAGTATAATTAGCGAAACGGCTGCATTGCCTACCATGACAGCTATCTCTGTTATTGGATGTTTTCAATCGTAGGAATCTTTTTTTTTTATGGTTAGTTTTTTTAAGATGGGTTTTCTCTTGCTCCGAGTCACATTCCCACGAGGTGGGCAGCTATCTAAATGCGATACATAAACACTCTCCCCTCCCCCATGATTATTTCGATAAAAGGCCATTCAAATCAATTGGACAACCCCTGATTATACGGAAGTGCTTTCCATCAGCACTTATTTAATTGCCTTCTGTTCCCGATGAAAAGAAACTGGGAAAAACAGCTCGGTTATCGCGCATTGCTGGATCACCCCTGGGTGGTATTAACACCTAGGAGTAAAAAAAAACAAAAAACACCAAACCCACGTGTTCGCTATCAGCCTTCTGCATTTTTGCCGAGATGCACCGACAGTGGTAATTTTATCGTGCCCGTCAGATGGTGTGTGATTCTCTCCCCTCCACGTCCCCAATTTTTTTTAACACCTCCTTGAAAAAAAAAATTGCAAATAACCTGTGAAGGAAAATTACCCACTGCTGATAATTACTGTGCATATGCCTGGAACCGGATTATTTATAGGGGGCTTTGGAGAATAATTCCAGTCTCGTTGCTAGCGCTCTTTTCGTTTAAAAAAAAGAATTGCTCACTTGCTTGGATTTCTGGGACATTGGCCTGAGATCAAACCTGCTGGATCAATACGGATCCACTTTTCTGCTCCATTATATGCAGGTGGTCCACGACGTACGACCTCAATTGAGACGGACCCTTCGGCCAATAAAACCGAGAAGTGAGTTTGGCTCCCCTTTTACGGCTTTTCTTGATGCAGTCGTTAAGTGAATCCCCGCAGTCGTTAGGTTAGTCACACGGTTGTGAGACGAATCTGGCTTCCTCATTGGCTTTGCTTGTCAGAAGGTCGCAAACGAGGATCGATCATGGGCCCCTGGGACACTGCAAACCACTCGCCAAGCATCCGAATTTTGATCACATGACCTGCAATGGTCGTAAATGCAGAGAAGAGCAACCAAGGTGATTAGGGGACTGGAGGCTAAAATACATAAAGAATGGTTGTTGGAATTGGGTATGTCTAGTTGGATGAAAAGGAGGACTAGGGGAGACATGATAGCAGGGTTCCAACATTTGAGGGGCTGCCCCAAAGAAGAGGGAGTCAAGCTATTCCCCAAAGCACCTGAAGGCAGGACAAGAAGCAACGGATGGAAACTAATCAAGGATGGAAGCAACCTGGAATTAAGGAGAAATTCCCTGACAGTCAGAACAATTAATCAGTGGAACAACTTCCCCCCAGAAGTTGTCAATTCTCCAACACTGGAAGTTTTTAAGAAGAGATTGGGCAATCATTTGTCTGAAATAGTGTAGGGTTTCTTGCCTAAGCAGGGGGTTGGACTAGAAGACCTCCAAGGTCCCTTCCAACTCTTGTTATTCTATTCTATTCTATTCTAAGTGTGAAAAATGGTCATAGGTCACTTTTTTTTCAGTGCTGTTGTAACCTCAAGCAGTCATTAAATGACCCATGCTTTAATTCTTAGCCCTGCCCCCCACCCCTTTAAAACTATTCACTTCCACCGCCTAAATTCCCTCCCTATCAATGGGATGAAATTGTCTACTTTAAGATCTGCTCTCTTATTTTCTTTTTCACCTGCAAAGTACGGCTCCCAAAGGTCCTTTATGGAGAACCGACAAATTGCAAACAGAGACCTGCCTTGGATTTCATTTATTATTATTATTATTATTATTATTATTATTATTATTATTATTATTATTATTATTATTATTATTATTCACTTAATATCTTTGTGCACAGTTAGCGAGCAAGCCCCAGGACTTTTGGGATGGAGCCTCCCCATTTCTAACCAGGGAGGTCATAAAATGGGTGGGGGGGATTTGAAGAAACCCCATAAAAGTGTGTGCGAGGGTAAATTGTATTTAGCCTGCTACCGGAGGGAGAAGCATGAATGCACAATTATGAGAAGGATGTCCCTAAAGAGAGATTTCCGTCCATTGCTATAGTTGAAATGCTCTATCTTGCACTGCACAAGGTAATTCAGGCAGAAAAGAGAGGTATTTCCCTTCCCCCCTCTCTTTTTTTTTCCCCTGAAAGAGATTATATTACCCGTCTCCTCTGTTGATGGATTTTATTGCTCAGGTTCACTGAGAGTTTTATTATTGCATTACTTAAACTGTTTTGGAGGTTTCTGAAAGATTTTAAATAGAATCGTAAGTTGAGCTAGGCGCGCGGTGTCCTTTCGGTCTTTAATGGGATGAAACTTATCCACAAGCTTCAAACGTGACTGCAGTGTGAAATATCTCCTGCCTGTAGAGGGTTGGGCTTTATTTTCCTGGGGGAAAAAATAAAAACCCAGCATAAACAGAGAATTGATTGAATGGATCGTTCTCTTTCTGTATTGTTGAATAAAGCATGCTTGGGATTGTAGACAGTGGTGCATTGATGATATTACCTAGTAGGGTCATGAAATGTCTGCAAGAGAACCACCAAGTCAAAAAGCACCATGGACACAACACCATTCCTCCTCCTCCTCCTCCTCCTCCTCCTCCTCCTCCATTCCTCCTCCTCACTGATCCTCCAAGTTCCTCCTCCTCCTCTTCCTCTTCCTCCTTCCCTTCTCCTCCTCCCCGTGAACTCCATTCCCTTGGCACTGGATGATGTTTTCTTGAGTTTGGTAATGAAAACTTCTGCAAGAATAGTTCAGAGAGCACCAAGGACCCCACAATTCAACCTTGAGCTACAAACATTTTCTTCTATCAAGATCAGGGTCCCCAACCGCGGTCCGCGGACGGTGCGAACCAGCCGAGACAAGCCTTACCGGGCCGCTGGTTGAACTGGCCGCCATCATCTTTTTGGTAAAAAAGCAATTTTTTGTCAAATGATGTTTTCTTAGTTTGGTAATGAAAACATCTGCAAGAAAATTTCAAAGAACACCAAGGACCCCACAATTCAACCTTGAGCTACAAACATTTTCTTCTATCAAGATGATGGCTTGTTTGATCAGTTTTAGCCATTTTTTGGCTAGTAAATGAAAATTTAAAGCTTAGCAGGATGTATAAACCTTAGAATAGAATAACAAGAGTTGGAAGGGACCTTGGAGGTCTTCTAGTCCAACCCCCTGCTTAGGCAGGAAACCTTTCAGGCAAATGCTTATCTCTTCTTAAAAACTTCCAGTATTGGAGCATTTACAGTGGTGGTATTCTACCGGTTCGGCCCGGTTCTGCAGAGCCGGTAGCAGCGATGAGCAGCAGAGACCAAACCAGTTCTGTTGGGCCCACCTGCCCACCTGGGCTCCCATGCTCAACCTTTATCCTCTGCTTTTGAAGCACAGCTGCTTTGCGCGGCACAGCTGAGTGCCAAGCGGCAGCTGCGGAAGCGACCGGGAGAGTGCAGGCTTGTAAAAGATGAGTTGGAACACCTCTGCACCAGTACAAACGCCTCTGTGCCCATGAACTGGTGGTAAAACCATTTGAATTCCACCATTGGGCATTTACAACTTCCGGAGGCAAGTTGTTCCACAGGTTAATTGTTCTCCCTGATAGCAAATTCCTCCTTAGTTCCAGGTTGCTTCTCTCCTTGATTGGTTTCTATCCCTTGCTTCTTGTCCTGCCTTCAGGTGCTTTGCAGAATAGCTTGACTCCCTCTTCTTTATGGCAGCCCCTGAGATATTGGATCACTGCTATCATGTCATCCCTAGTCCTTCTTTGCATTAGACTAGACATACCCAATTCCAGCAACCGTTCATCGTAGGTTTTAGCCTCCAATCCCCCAATCCTCTTGGTTGCTCTTCTCTGCACTCTTTCTAGAGTCTCAACATCCTTTTTTTACATCGTGGCAGCAAAAACTGGATGCAGTACTCTAGGTGTGGCCTTACCATGGCATTATAAATTGGCATTAACACTTCACGTGATTTTGACTTATCCCACAAGTGGTAACTTAGCCCTAAACCTTTGAGTCAGGTCATTATCTGGTTTATGTTCCTCAAAATTCCCTTTTCAGTTATCTTGTTAGTCACTGCCTTGTTGTATCTTATGTTTACGCTACAGGGTTAGCGTGATCTCAGCTAGCCTCAGTCTTGAGCAAGGATGCATGGTGTGGGAGTTAGTTCTCACATGCCCCAAAGTCAATAATCTGATATTAGATCAGACGATTACCAAAGAACAAGTGGAAACTAATATTATCTTGTGGTGCGTAGATTCATCTCAAGATCTTTATGTAAGAGCAGTTACGAAGAAGGCACGGCGAGATATCTGGTGGTTTTAATAAGAGTTTCTCAAATTCTTTTGTTCAGAGTCCTGGTATCTGTTCTGAGCTTTTGCAGGCTAGAAAGACACACAGCTTGTTTTTATTTTTATTTTTATTTTAATTTTAGATTTCTGAAAGGCCAACCCTTCCTCAAAATTCAGCTCCGTTCTTGTGTGCTCCCAACTTAACAACCACAGTGTTTCACCACAGCAACAAAGGTCTAAATTGTGGCAACACTCACTTAACGAAGGTCTCACTTAGCCACCAAAACACGGGGCTCCTTTGTCGTCATAAGTCAAATTCTCCAAGGGCTACCTGGCCTTAGAGGATATAACGGGGAAGGCATTCAATATTAGACGCGGCATACCTGGTTTTTCCGCTTTCTCCCTAAGAACAAGTTTCAGCAGGCAGCTGCCAGCAACCTCGTTTTCTTGGGAGCACTTCCTGTTTGCTGGGATTGAGTAGGAGGCTGGTGTTTTGTTCTCACGAAAGTGAGAGAAGAGCCAAGTCAGGATATGTTCCCCAGTCCAGGTGTTGCCTAACCCTCCGTGGCAAGGATGATTCCTCTCTTTTTTTGCCTTCCGTGAAAGCTTCCAATTTCTGACCTTGTCAGCAATACCAAAGCCGTTGTCGCAAAGTTGGGGATGTCGGTCTCGGGCATCAACCATGGTTGCACGTTGCAGGAATTGGGTAGGTCTGGTACCTTATGGATTGTTGACAAGTGTATCTTTTCTTTTTATATATACTGAAAGCATATGCACCAAGGCCAGAGGTGGTATTCAACAGGTTCTGACCAGTTCTGGAGAACCAGTAGCGGAAATTTGGAGTAGTTCGGAGAACCGGCAAATACCACCTCTGACTGGCCTTGCCTCCCCCCCCCCCATCTATTCTCTGCTTCCCGAGTCCCAGCTGATCGGCTGGGTTTTCTTTGGTTGCCCTGCACAGGAGAATGGAGCTGGAAAGCAGGTTAGTGGGGTGGGGAGGGAAGGGGTATTTTCCAGTATAGCCTTCCCCTGCCACGCCTAGCAAGCCACGCCCACAGAACCAGTAGTAAAAAAAATCGAATCCCACCACTGACCAAGACAAATTCCTTGTGTGTCTAATCACATTTGGCCAATAAAGAATTCATTCATTCATTCATTCATTCATTCATTCATTCATTCATTCATTTAATGAAAAGAAGGACGAAGGGTGACATGGTAGCAGTCTTCCAATATCTCAGGGGCTGCCCCAAAGAAGAGGGAGTCAAGCTGTTCTCCAAGGCACCAGAAGGCAGGACAAGAAGCAATGGGTGGAAACTAATCAAGGACAGAAACGACCAGCAACTAAGGAGGAATTTTCTGACAGTGAGAACAATTAAACAGTGGAATTAAACAATTAAACAATGCTCCAACATTGGAGGTTTTCAAGAGGAGATGGGACGACTGTTGCTAACTTAACAACTGCAGTGATTTCCCTTAACAATTGGGGCAAGAAAATTGGTTAAAGTGGGGCAAAATCCGCTTAGCAAATGTCTCACTCAGCGACAGAAATTTCAGGCTCGGTGATGGGCGTAAGTCGAGCCCTACCTGTACTGTGGAAGTAAACCAGTAAATAAATAAGAAAAACCCCTGCGAAAGAGGTTTGTTTGGCAGACCACCGTGGATGCAAAAGAGGCGGAGGGTCCCAAGCCATTCTTCCCTGTTTATAGAGCTTTGTGGCTTTGTCTCGAATGCAGAACGTCCTCGACTTACAACGGTTCATTTAGCATCCGTTCAAAGTTACGATGCCACTGGGGAAAAAAGTGACTTATGACCGCTTTCCCCCCTTGCAACCGTTTGCAGCGTCCCCGTGATCACGTGATCAAAAAATCAGATGCTTGGCAAACCGATTCACATTTATGACGGTTTTCAGTGTCACGCGACCCCCACTTCTGACAAGCCAAGACAGCGGGGGAACCCAGATTCGCTGTCCCTAACTTAACACAAGTGCAAGGATTCACTTAACAACTGCGGCAAGGAAAGGGGTAACATGAGGGGGCCCAACTCAACCTACCAAATGTTTTGCTTAGCGACATAAATGGGGCTCCGTTGTGGTTGTAACTCGAGGACCACCCGCGCAGATCATCAGGCCTTAAAAAAAAAACCTGTGAAATCCCAACTGCTTCTGACTCTCTGTCTCGAAAACAAGCAGCCGATGAGAGTCTTAAGCAGCGCTAAGATTAATCTTCTTGTGGTCCCACTTGGGGAGGGAAGGAGAGAGGGAGGAGGACAGGAATGGTTTTACAAGTGTGAGTATCCAGAGGATGCCGCACGATAAAGGACAAGGGGCCAAAGCGATTGATTCAGGTTTATTAAAAGGGTCTGAGTGGGCCCCTTGATTGCTAAAAAGAGGCACTTCAGCTCCTAAGTGGCTCAGCATTAAAATGCACAAATGCAGAGGAGGTAGTAGGCAGGATTGTGCGGTTGTGTAGCTGCAAAAAGGAAAAAAAAAAAGCGGGGTGGGGGATGTCTATTGAAAAGGAACACGTTGAGGTTAACGGCCTTGGATTTTACTTTGTCATTAGCTGAAGATAAGGAAACCCAGCAAATTATTTCCTTCTTCAACAGGATTTCCATCACCACCGCCGTCTGTTCTCATCGGGTCGTTCCTTCCTTCGTTAATTACGGCCATGTTTTTTTTATTCGCCGCTCGATACAATGACCAGGGCGGAAAAAAACGAGGTGCTTAGCGTTTCGTTGGAGCCTCTTTCTCTCCCTTTTTCATGAGGGGTGACCCGCGTTTTCAGCAAAATGGTTATCTTGTATTTCTAGATCGACTTTATTGTGTTATTGTTGGCCACGGTTCTGTCGAAATGAATGGAACTTTTGTATTTGTGGACTTGCCCTGCAGTGATTTGGCCGTGGCAGGCTGGCCACAGTGAGTTGTCCCATTCTAAAATGGGACGTGGTTTTCAATGTAATGTTTTACAGGTTAATAATACCCATGCAGCCATGCCGAAAGGGGGAAAACTTCATTTGGAAAAGAAAGGGGCAAAAAAAATAACGGAATGAAATGATTAATACAGTGTTGAATTGTCCTGCAGCGAGTTGGACCCAGCAAGTGGGCCATGGTGAGTTGTCCTAGACCCATGACGGTGAACCTATGGCACACGTGCCACAGATGGCACACAGAGCCATTTGTGCTGGCATGAGAACCGCAGGCAAACTTGCCTCACTGCACATGTATACGCCTCACAGCTGATTTTTTTGGCTGGTTTGAGGCCTTTTTCGGCCTCCCAGAGGCTTGAAAAAACCTTCTGCAGGCTTTGCAGGCCGAATGATAGGCCCATTTCGCTACTTCCTGTAATACCGGAAGTGACGAAACGGGCCTATTATTCGGCCTACAAAGCCTGCAGAGACTTTTTTTCAAGCCTCTGGATTATTTATAATAATCCATTCTTCCTAATCTTTGTATCTATTTTTTAGCCACTCATACCATTTATCCCATCTTGCGTAGTATTCGGAATTCTCCTTATCTTTCATTTCCAATGTGAGCGTATCCATTTCCGCGCATTCCAATACTTTTTGTATGACTAGATCCGGTTTTAGATCTGGTGCTAGTTTTAACTTTTAACATCTTTTCAGGGCTTCAGGATATCTGAAGGACACATCAGCTCATCCCTCTCGATTGGGCAGAGACGGCATGTTCTGGGTGATGATGTTCACCATTTAATCATGTCCGACTCTTGGCAGTTCTGTGGGCCAGCTCTCTCTCACATCCATGAGTTTTGCTACGCTCTAGCTGGGGTCAGCTTTAATGATGTCCAGCCATCGTGTTCTTTGATATCCTGCTTTGCTTTTAACTAACCCAGGGATATCAAACTCAATTTCATTGAGGGCCACATCAAGGTTGTATTTGACCTTGGGGGGCTGGGGTGGGCGTGGCCAACATGATGTCACTTGTGTCGGGGGCACCTGTGGTGGCCCAAGCGCTCTGCCAGTGAAAATGGGCTCCCAAGCTCCGTTTTGGGCTGCAACGGCCTCCTGCAGCGCTCTGCCAGTGAGAACGGAGCTCAGGGAGGGCCATGGGTTGGTCCTTCACTATTTCCAGGGTGGCCCGTGGGCCATATCTAAGCACCCTGTGAGTTTGATCCAACCTCCGGGCCTTGAATTTGACACCCCTTCCAAGCATAATTGCTACCTCCAGGGAATTTCCCTACATGATCCAGCCCAAGTAAGTGAGACATGATTTTGTGACCTTGTCTTCCAGTGACATATCTCGTGTTATGACCTCGACTCCTTGCTTGTTAGTCACCTTTGCTTTCCAAGGAATATGCAGAAGCCTTCTCCAGCGTGTCTGTGACAATTCGGCATGGCCAGCTCACCAGGGCCGACTTTCCACGGCCAACTCACCATGATTAACTGGTCACAGCCACGGCAATCACACCACAGGACAACAGGACAAGAGTTGCACTAATATCAAAGAATTGGTGGAATAGAGTCATTCAAGGTTGCAAAAGAAGGGACAGAATGAAATGAGAATGGCAAAAATTAAAATAAACTTTATTGATCTTAAATAATGAAATAGAAATTGGTAAATTGTCCCACGACGAGTTTTCCCGCAGCGAGTTGGTTGTGATGTTGGTTGGCTGTTGTCAAGTTGGCCATGGTGAGTTGGCCATGGTGAGTTGGCCGCAGGAAGTTGGCTGTGGCGAGTTGTCCCATTCCCTTCTCCAGTGCCACAGCTCAAACAAGTATGCTGTGGGTGTCATCACCTAAGGATCTACATTTGGCGGGTCCCAAGAGATACACCTTCTCTGCATTGGCACCAGCCCTATGGACTATTCTTCTCCCCACCCTTTAAAAGAATTAGATTCAGCCTCCTCCCTTTTGGTATCCACTATCTGGTTATAGGACAGGCCTGGGTCTCCCAAGCTCCTGGAGACAGTGTGATGTCCATCATGAAACTTTGGGCTCTCATGGTATCCTCTTTAGAATAAGGTTCAGGCTGAGTTTGAAGGCTGAGCAATTGTTCAGGGTCTTCATATCTGACACGAACTGGTGCTTTTGGACGACAGAAAGACATTGACGGGGTCACTAGCAGCCCAGGAAAAACACCCATCACTTTTCAACTTTCCTGATAGTCTCTCTCTCTCTCTCTCTCTCTCTCTCTCTCTCTCTCTCTCTCTCTCTCTCTCTCCTCCCTCCCTCCCTCCCTCTCTCTCTCTCTCTCCCTCCCTCCCTCCCTCTCTTTGTATAAATATACATACATACACACACGTGTGTATCTGTGTGTGTATGTATGTTGTTCTTGAACTTTCCTCTGGACCTCTTGGAGTTGAAATATTTGACAAGGAAACTGTAACTCAACCTCAGGAAAGGGTTTCCTTGCTCATGCATTTTTCATGGCTTTGTTTGAAATATATTCCTGGGGAAAGGAAGGGGTAGGGAAATCTGCCTCTTATCTTTCCTGTAAGCACGGTAATTAACATTCAGATGGTTTGGGATGCAAGGAGTTACCTTGTCTTGTTTTTGTTGGATCTTAATTGCTTTGTTGATTTTTATCTAACAAATAGGTGAACGCAGCTCCCACATCCTTCTCTGCCCTCACCTTCTCTCTCTCTCTCTCTCTCTCTTTCTCCCTCCCTCCCGCTCTCCCTCTTTCTCTTTTCTCACTCCCTCTCCCTCTCCCTCTTTCTTTCCCTCCTCTTTCTCTCCTTCTCTCTCTCTCTCTTTCTCCCTCCCTTCGCTTTCCTCCTTCTCTTTCTCTCACTCCCCTCTCTCTCCCTCTTTCTTTCCCTCCCTCTTTCTCTCCTTCTCTCTCTCTCTTTCTCCCTCCCTTCCGCTCCCTCTTTCTCTTTCTCTCACTCCCTCTCCTCTCTCTCTCTCTCTTTCTCTTTCTTTCCCTCCCTCTTTTCTCCTCTCTCTCTTTCTTTCTCCCTCCCTCCCTGCTTCCCTCTTTCTCTTTCTCTCCCCCTCTCCTCTCTCTCTCTCCCTCTTTCTTTCCCTCCCTCTCTCTCCTCTCTCTCTCTCTTCTCTCTTTCTCCTCCCTCCCACTCTCCCTCTTCCTCTTTCTCTCACTCCCTCTCCCTCTCTCTCTCTCTCTCTTTCTTTCCCTCCCTCTTTCTCTCCTTCTCTCCCTTTCTCTGTCCCTCTCCCCCTCTCTCTCTCTCTCTCTCTCTCTCTTTCTTCCCTCTTTCTTTCTCTCTCTCTGCCTCTCCCCCCACCCCAACTTATGACCATTTTCACACTTGACCACTGCAACGTCACGTGATCAAAATTTGGGAGCGTTTGGCAATTGGATGTGTTTACAAGAGTTACGCTGTCCCAGGGTCATGTGTTGGTGCAGTGGTTAGAATGCAGTACTGCAGACTACTTCTGCTGACTGCTGTCTGCCAGTCTCATCAGTTCAAGGTGAAGTTTGACTCAGCCTTCCATCCTTCTGAGCTCAGTAAAATGAGGACCCAGATTGTTGGGGGCAACAGGCTGACTCTGTAAACCACTTAGAGAGGGCTGGAAAGTACTGTGAAGCAGTATATAAGTCTAAGGGCTATTGCTGTTTCCCTTCTTTCTTTCCTTCCTTCCTTCCTCCCTTCCTTCCCTCCCAGTGGTTAGAATGCAGTATTGCAGGCTAATTCTGCTGACTGCCAGCAGTTTGATCCTGACCAAAAATGAGGAAAATGAGGACCCAGATTGCTGGGGGCAAGAGGCTGACTCTGTAAACCGCTTAGAGAGGGCTGGAAAGCACTGGGAAGCGGGATATAAGTCTAAGGGCTATTGCTATTTGCAATCTTCCCAGACAAGCTTTCGACAAGCAAAGCCAATGGGGGCGGAGAACCCAGATTGCTTTAATGATGGCACGATTCATTTAACAACTGCAGTGCTTCATTTAACAACTGTGGCAAAAAAAAAGGTTGCACAATGAGACACAGCTCACTGACCCGGTTAGCAACCAAAATTTCAGGCTCCATCGTGGTTGTAAGTTGAGGCCATGTGTTTAAAAGCTACGTTTTTAAAACCTTGCAATTTTTTTTTAAGTCTCTGGAAACTCTTCTCTCTCTATAATAATTAGTTGATTCATCAAAGAATATCAGAGCAGACATCTTTAATAGCATGCCTTGAACCTGGCCCTTGGTGGAAATGAATATGCTGATTATCTTTATCACACTAGCTTCTCCAGCAATTCCCACTGAGGAAGGAGACAGTTGGATCTCTGTCAAGTCGCTATTAATTTGCTTTAACAAAAGAAAAATGAAAGCTAAAAAAAAAGAAAGAAAGAAAGTTTTTTTTAAAAAAAACCCACAGGAAGCAAAAAAAAATATTTGTGGCTGTTGACAAATGGCTTAAAGAAATGTTGAATCGAAAGTCATCATGTAAAAAATAATAATCTGATATATGTTTTAGCTTCCCATCCTTATGAGTCATCACGCTACCCCAGTTGCATAGTTGGAGTAGTCATTTCATTTTTAACATTAAAAAATAAATAAATAAATCTACTTTTAACTTAAATGAATATAGTTAAGCCAGACCACAGAGATAGAGACGGGATCCCTCTTATTCCCTGTGTGTGCCTTGCTCCCTCCCTTTCCCATTACTGTCAATATGAAATAAATTCTTGTTTTTGATGCTTAAACATTTTCATCTTCTTGTCTTCATGGATGGCAAGCCACCCAGAGTTGCTCAAAGCAGCATATAAGTTTGATCAGTAAATAGGTAAAATAAAATATTTGGTACCCATCAAGAGAATCTGGAATCACAATCAGGAGGTTGTGAGTTCAATCCTAGGTAGAGAGGCAGATAATTTCTCTCTCTGGGCGCAATGAGGATATATCTGTTGAACAAAACTCCACATTGGTGACAGAAAGGGCATCCGGCCAGTAAACACTTCAACTCCATTCAGTTGCCCAGAGTCCACCCTGATGCAAGGGATTACAGGGTCATTAAACAAAGATGATGAAGAGAATCTGGAACAACTGAACCACAAATAGAAGATACCACGTTGCCTAAATTGCATGCAGTTCTCATGTAGGAATAAGCTCCATGAACCTCAAACTTCCGACCCCAGTTGAGCCCCAAAATTCCTGTTGGCAAGCGAGACATTAGTTAAGTGAGCGTTGCCCATTTTAGACCTTTCTTGTCACGGTCCTTAACCGAATCGCTGCAGTCGCTGTTAAGTGAATTTCGCCCCATTTTATGACCTTTCTTCCCTCGGTTGTTAAGCAAATCACTGCGTTAGCCACAGGGTCGTTCAGCGAATCCAGCTTCCCCACCGACTTCGCTTGTCAGAAGGTCGCGAGAGGGGGGTCCATGTGTCCCGTGACACTGCAATCGTCATAAATACGAGCCAAGTTGCCAAAAGCATCTGAATGGTCATTTTTTTAAAAAAAAAATGGTCGTAAGTCACTTCTTTCCATGCTGTTGTAGCTTCAAATGGTCGCTAGGCGAACGTCGCTAAGTATAAGTCAAATAGGTCACTAGGTGTAAGTCAAGGACCCACCCCTAAGGGGCTGTGAGAAACCACGGGAAAAGTGGGAAGGCTGGAAGTGTGTGGGAAGGCGCCGTCACTCTCCGCGAGATACACAGTGCACAGAAAGCAGCATGTATTTGATCAGTTTAAGGGCCCTGGGCCCCTTCGCCTCATTAAAGCTTTACATACAACGTGGTGCAGCCGTGGCAGAGTGTTTGATCAGCTCGACACAGCGGGCGTAGCAAGAGAGAAACTCTGCGGAGTCCCACCTCGGGAGCTAACTTTAATTGCCTCTTCTCTGACTCCGAGGCGGTTGAGCCATTGTCTGCCTTTGCCTGGTGAATTATTCAGGCGAAGCGGAGGGGAGACCAGCACCCGGTGCATGAATTATTATGGGGGAGTGGGGAAGACACGGGGGCCCCTGAGCTGCTTGTGATGCCTGTAATTGGATTAATGTTATGGTAATTGACGGGAGTGGGCTTCGCGTGGCAAAGACCAGCATTTTCCTCCAACATTCGGTTGTAATTCCTGTGACTCCTGTGTTTGCTCCTCCCTGGGAAAACTGGTTTCAAGGGTAGCATCCTGTAAGAGCTGGATGGGGGGGATTTATTTTGAAAACCCTGGAATTCCTGCTTATTGATCTCTTGTTATTTATCCGTCTGTGTCAAACTCCCAGGTGAACCGGGCAGGAAACACAGCCAAAGTGAACTAATTAGACTTTATTGTAAGGCTGGGTTCAACAGGATCTCGCAAGTCTGAAAGGACAAATCTCACGCCGTCGCTTTTAGCAGACCGAATCGTTACGGCAGATCCTTTGTAAGGTTCTTTCAGAATAACAAGAGTTGGAAGGTACCTTGGAGGTCTTCTAGCCCAACCCCCTGCTCTTGCCTACTCAGGCCAGAGACCCAGGCCATGCTGGCTGGGGAATTCTGGGAGTTGAAGTCCCCAAATCTTAAAGTGGCTATGTTTGTGGCAGTGGTGGGATTCCATAAATTTTACTACCAGTTCTGTGGGCATGGCTTGGTAGGCGTGGCAGGGGAAGGATATTGCAAAATCCCATTCCCTCCCCACCCCACTTTTTCTCAGTTTTGCAGCGTTAATTCAGCACCAGAAAAATAAATACAGATGACTGAGGCTTCATTTAACGTCTTTATCAACATATTAAGTAACTTTTACAATACCAGTTGTAGATTTCTTCAGCATGGAGCAAACTCAAACAGAAGCAGTTACAAGTTCAGAGCAGAGCTCCAGTCTTCAGCAAGCAAGCAAGTTAGTTTCTCTTTTACTTCAGCAGGCAAGCAAAATACACAGCAGAGGAGAGAAGCAGTTTCATTTTCAATAGACAGACTCAGGGCTCAACATAGCTGCAGAGCTGCAAAGCTTAATATAGAGACACAACTAGGCTGCTTCTAGTTTCAGTTTCCAAACAGTTCTCATTGGCTGTCTTAGTTGCGATGCCTATTCATTGGCTGACCTTGTTACCAAGCTCTATTCCAGTTCATGAATATACTCTAACACCACTAACCTGCTTTCCAGCTCTGTTCTCCTGTGCAGGGCAACCAAAGAAGACCCAGCCGATCATCTGGGACTCAATGGGAGGCAGAGAAGAGATGGGGTTGGCGGGGCCAGTCAGAGGCGGGATTGGCCGGTTCTCCGAACTACTTAAAATTTCCACTACCGGTTCTCCAGAACTGGTCAGAACCAGCTGAATCCCACCTCTGGTTTGTGGACCCCTGGTTTAGCCCTGAGTGAACTAAGCCATTTCCAGCCACAACCTGAACCCTTCTCAAATCAACAGTGATCAGTGGCCTTAAATTTTTTCCCATCCCAGTTCTTCGGTGTCCAAAATGACCAAAATGGGAACACGCAAAACTGACCTTGTTCCAGTCTTTCCTCCTCCTCAATATATCACTTTGCAGCATGTGTTAACGGTGGGGGTGATTATGAAAAATCAAAAGTCATCTTGAGTCTTTGATCAAGCACCATTCCCTCCAGCCCGCTCTTCCCCAGCAAACGTAAATCTTCAGCGTCTGGCTTGACGGTTCAGGCTTTTGAGAGGTGAAATTTAATTCCCCAGGGGTCTCTCCTATGCCGCATGGATCTTCGTGGCTCTAATATTTTCCCGCTTATGGTGGTATCAGAGCTGTCAAAATACCAGCCAGCTCACTTTGATTGGCAGCCCCGTTCTTGAAGGTCGTTTCTGCTCAACATATTCAAAGCAAGACAGATGCTTATCATCGCCCGTCCTTGCTCTGATTAATTGCCTCATTCAATTCCAACTCTATTGCAGTTAAACATTAATTCAGTAAGACTTAATAATGTATTCATTTATGATCTTGCTTTGGCATTAACCACAATGATTTGCTTTTTTTCTTCTTCTTCTTCTTCCTTTTAATTACACAGATTCATGCGGTGTGTGCAATTTTACATTATATATATATATATATATTATATATATATATATATATATATATATATATATATATATATATATATATATATATATATATATATATATATATATATATATATATATTGTTTTCTGAGGTTTTATGCGGTATTTGTATGTGGATCTTTGGTTATTCGGGTTTTCTACCGCATAAAAATGGAAGTATCTAGGCGACGTTTCGATGAAGTCTCATTCATCATCTTCAGGCTTGTGTCTTCGGCTTTCTTCTTGTTCTTCTTCTTCTTCTTCTTCTTCTTCTTCTTCTTCTTCTTCTTCTTCTTCTTCTTCTTCTTCTTCTTCTTCTTCTTCTTCTTCTTCTTGTCTCCTCCTCCTCCTCCTCCTCCTCCCTGCCTCACAAAACATCATCACTTTTGGTCCTTCATCCATTAGCCCCCCAACCACCCAAAATATATGAGATTTTGCTTGCTGATTGGAGCCATCTCCTTTGATGTCCTCTAGTAAGTGCAGTGCTTCACCCATTGCTTGCTAAGCCTAAAATAGTCTTAACACAGTAATAAGCAAAAGGAGGCGAAATGCTTCTACTCACACAAAGACACATAATTTGAAAAAAAAAAAAAAAAGTGGAGAATCCTCTACTGTGCCCTGGATTGCTGGTTTCTCTGCCTGGGGCATTTTCAGCCTTCTTTGGATTAAGTCTGGTCTTGTTTACTCTCATCGCAAATGGTCTTCACTTCCTTGGGGTTTTACAGGTAGAAACTGCTGGAAATGTTTTCGTTTTCCCCGCCATTTCTCCTCTCCCCAGTCTTTCCAGCCACTCCACTTGCCAGCGGTGCTTTCCAGCCATTAAATTCTTTTTATCACCCCATGGAAAAATACTGTCTGACTACCGTCTCAGGAGGGCTAAACTTTCCAAGATCCGTGAAGAAAAAAAAAAAAAAAAACTTAGCCCTCCATCCTTGGAGTGCCATTTCATTGAGTCTCCTTTCGTCCCATGAATGTTGCATTACAGATTTTCCACGTCGACAAGAGCAAACCACAAAAATACTCAGATCTTTGTATCGCAATCAACAGTTAGCAGGCATCCCATGTTGGTCCAACTCAACACTGAAAGCCAGGAGCAGTTCAGACAACATGGAACAGATTCCAAAAACGGAAAGAAGACTTTGTTGGCCAAAGTGGCTGGTTTTTGCAGAATGGTTGCTCTTCCCAGTTGCTTTCAAAGTCCATTCCCCCCGCTTCCCCCACTGCCGCCCTCTTGAAAATTGGAGGCCTTCAAAATACCTCCTGGGTGCACTAATCTATAGGCCATCGTGTGTTTAAATCCCTGCACATTTTTATTTACTGATTTGGATTGCGTTGTCGGGCCATAAACCAAGCTAATCTGGAAATTCTAATTAGGGCTTTGCATCTTCAAAGCTTTACACAAATATTAGCTAATCTTATATTAATCATCCTGAATTTCCGATTGACTGGTGTGTTCTTGGTGGCATGCCATGCATTTCAACCTTTCACGTTTAGAGCTGGGGTATTGAAAGCAACCTGGAAGTCTTTTGAAAATTAGTAGCATAATATAAAAAAGGTCTTCTTGAAATATTTCCAGTCTTTTTCTTGGCATATTGGAATCAATTGGGTGATTTTGTCTTTTTTTTTTCTAAATTCTTTGACCAATAGTTCAATCTTTTTTCTTTCTCTTTCTTTTTTCTTTCTTTCTTTCTCTCTCCCTCCCTTCCTTCTTCCTCCCACCTTCCTTCCTCTCCTCCTCACTTCCTTTCACTTCCTTTCTCGCTCTCCCTTTCTCTTTTTTTCTCTTTTTTCTCACTCTCTCATTCCTTCCTTCCTCTCTTTTTCATCTCTCATTTTTTTCCTTTCCTCATTTCCTTCTTTTTCTCTTTCTCCTCCTCTCTCTCATTCTTTTTTCGCTCTGTCTCCCTTTCTCTTTTTCTCTCTTTCTCTCTTTCTGTCATTTCTCTCTCCCTCTCCCTCATTTTCTCTTTTTACACTTCTCCCTTGGTTTATAAACAACTTCTTTTCACTAAGAAAACCTATTCTGCAGACAATCATACTGAGGAAACATTTGTGATATTTTGGGGGAGGAGGGGAGGTAAAAGCTCATGGCATTTTTCTTTTCAAGAACACTCTAGATCAGGGGTGTCCAACCTTGGCAACTTTAAGACTTGTGGACTTCTGGGAGTTGAAGTCCACAAGTCTTAAAGTTGCCAAGGTTGGACAGCCCTGATCTAGATGAAAGCAGTTCTTATGAATAGGGCTAAATTTTACCAGTCATCAAATCCACCTGTCATGATTTGGTGTGTTTTTTTTGTTTCTTTTGTGCAAAAAAAATAAAATGGCAGTATGTTGTTTTTTTTTACAAAGGTACAAAAATTCACACAGAGCATCTGTTAAGCTCCCATTAGGCTTATTATATCTGTGTCCTTAAAAAAAAATCCTGCCCCCAATGTAGAAGGATTAAAGCTTTACCTCCTCTGATAAACATCAGGAGCCGTATTTATTTAATTAATGGATTTATAGGGCCGCCTAACTCAGACAGTGACTCCAGGCTGTATACAATAAAAACAAACAATGAACACAGAGAAAAAGCCCCACACAGTACAAACCTTAAACAATAAAATCCAAAATATGAAATGACAACCAAATGTCATAATCAAATCATGGAAAAAAAGAACTTTACTCTTCTCGGCTGAGGTGCTTCCCATTGTACATCGTCAGTCGATCCTGTAGATCGATTGGAGCTATTGATTCAAATGTTAATTGGCTAACAGGTTTTTTTTCAAAGTGTTTTAAAAGGTTCTTAATGGGGAAAATTCTGAGAACATCTGTTTTTAAGTTTCCTGGGCTACGGGGGTTTTATGCTTGAGGGTTTTGCCTGTTTTATGTCTTTGGATATCTTGATGAGCGTCTCAAAGCTTCTCTTGTGGAGATGCTTTAAGTAGGACATTGCCAGGCTCAAAGGAGTTAAGTTGCAGTTCAAAAAGGATTAATTACTCAGCCTGTACACAAGAATCTAATCATTTAAATTTCAATATTAGATTGGCACCAGATATGGGCCAACAAAATTCAAGAAGGATTGGGACTGTTTGTGGCAACGTAACCATTCCAAGCTAATGACTCACTTAATTCCCCCTTCCCAGCTCTGCCTGCTCTTCTACAGACATCAATAAAATGAGTACCCAGAATCGGTGGGACTGGTAGGTGGGACTGCGTGGGATTGGTAGGATGAGGGTCACGTTGAACCTCAAGTCATGTCCAAAGGCTCGCTGTAGGCCAAGCCAAACTAGATCTAAGAGGAGAACTTCAGGTGAGCTGGCAGTTTCCACCTCTGGGAATCCTTTGGAAATTTCCTCCCTGTCGCTTCAAGCCTCTTCCCAACTGTGTTCGTCGGCAGTCCCTTAGTGTTAAGCTGTCTGTCACTCCAGGGTTTTGGCTTGTAAAGCCACTGCAAACATGTTCCTCTGATGTTTTACGCCGATCAAACCTCTTGCAGCCCAGGTTTCCAGCAGCGCTTGGCGCGGGGAAGATAACCACCCCATCCCTTAGGCGGTGAATATTCATCCTGGTTTCCTTCTCTTCCACTTTCTCCCTCCCTGCAGACGGTTATTTCAGATCTTCTTTCATTTCTTTTGACAAGGAGAAAGACTATCTGGCCTTCTTCTTTTTCTTTTCTTTTCCCCCTCCTGGTTCCTCATCCAGCTCCTCCTAATAACATCAAACAGTCCGATTGCACCGTTAAAGGCAAATTAAGTTCTCCTGTATATCAAATTAGCTCTCTGAGGGTGGCATCAGCTAAGTTTCTTTTATGTTTTAAGTCCTGGTTCTCTAATCTGTTTCTAATTCATTCTGTTCAGCAATTTTGCATTTCTGTTTCCGCAGCAGCAGGGCTGATTAATTCTTTCTCATGACATCTGTATCTGCATCCCAGATTAAACCAGCTCCGATATGGAGCCTATCATTAAGCGTTAAATATTCTTCCAAGGGTTCTTTAATTTGATTTAACATCAGTGGATCATTTAATACAGAGTCATTAATTCTCCGTTTTGAGGCAAGGCCACATTCTGGCAACGCTCTTTAATCACAAGATTATTGTGATATGATTTGCGGGATAATATATCAATTTATTTATATATAAATTATAAATTATAAATTACACACACAAACACACATTCCTGGCTGCCTTTGGAAGCCTTATAAGGGTCACGTTGCTAAGGAAACAGGCATGATTTGGGGGATAATATACATATGTGTGTGTGTGTGTGTGTGTGTGTGCACATACTTTACAAAGCCTTACAAAGGCCAAGTTGCTAAGCAAGCATGCGTGATTTGTGGGATTATGTACACACACACACAAACACACACACACACATACATATACATACATTAGAAAGTTTTTTATTAGGTATAATAACACAAAAATGCAATAAAACAGATCGATATATTATGTTACATATATTAACAGCTGCAAGGATTTCGTATGCACAACTCTGGAAGGAAAAAAAGGGTTCCACCGGAAGGCATGGTTATAAAAAAATATTTAATAGATTGTATAGAGATGGACAGGCTAACGATGAAAATAAAAACAGAGAAGATTCAATTTATTATAGGGCCTGCGATGCCTGGGATGAGTGGTTTAGAAATAAAAATAAAATAAAATGGCAATTAGGAAAAGAATGAGGGAATATGTAAATATGTAAATATACCATGGAGAAGATTGAGATGTAAGGATAAAAGATATTGATTTATAGTAAGAGTAAGATGTAATGGTAAAGGAATAAGTAAATACATATATTGAAAAATGTGAGGAGATGCAAAAGATGTCTTGATGTTGATAACAATGTATAAAGTTTTATTTTATGTTTTTAAAATTTGGAAACTTAATAAAATTTATTTTTTTTAAAAAGAAACTATTTTAAAAATACGAGTTCCAGGTAATACTGTGAAAAAAGAGACAGACATCCCAGATCTCTGGAACTAAAAATTTAAATTGTTCACTAAGCTTTCGTTAGCTGGCCTTGTCTCATCTTCTCTATAATTGGTGCCACACCAAAACGTTGTCGAATAGTGTCATTTGTGATGTGGTCAAGAAGGGAGATGCACGATATCCAAATGGAGCCTCCGGAGTCTGGCAGCAGCAAGGCAGAGGAACAAGGGGAGCTTGTTCCCAGTGTGCGTGTGCACAGAGCTGCTAGAAGGCAAGAGCAGCTGAGACAAAAGGGGCAACTCAGGAGTAAGGCTGGGAGGTGATTGCCCCTCCCCTAAGGTATAAAGGAGGTGCAAAGGTAGAGAAACCTGTGCAGGAAGCAAAGTTGCTTGTTCTGTTCAGATTAATCCTTGAAGCTCTGTGTGGACTTTGTACTTTGGTTGGTTTTTTTTATAGTTCATTTGGCACTTTAGTTGTTGGCAGCAATTCAAAGGAAAGAAAGGTGGGTGCTTATCTTGAAGGAATTGTTTGGGACTCATTACAGGCTGGGAATGAACATAATTCCCAGCATTGAAATAAAACAAGAGTTGTTTTAACTAAGCATGTGTTTAATTACGGTCTCGGGAAGCCTTGGTCAAAACAGCTTGGTTCTTGAGTTCAGTAGCTGTATGTCAATGACCTTTCCCAACCCACCTCCCTATCCCAGTGAATCCTGCCAGTCAAGAGGCCTCTGCTCTGTATCACTTATCACTAAATTGAAAATGGTGTTTTACTGCAGCTGTAAAAGGGTTGGTGCTGCCCGAAGTACATTTTTATACAACTCCATGAACTTTGTCATTGAAAACATGATGGCCTTGAATTGGAGAGCATGGCGGAAGAGCTATATAATTTGATTACCTGTATTAATCAACTAGAGTACAACGTATAAAAACCAGTAATGCATAATTCTGTCTGGAGCCAGATAGGCCCCTTGTGCATCTCGGGAAGATTTATTTTCCATTGTATCATTTATTGGACGTGAAAGTATCTTAATTGGCATTGGTAGGGATGTTTGCGTGTGTTTCCCTCCCGCCCTCACTTGGGTGCAGAAATACAGCCACGGTTGAGAGTAGAGTGTATTCTTTCAGAATCTCTGTCTATGAAAAAATGGATGTTGTTTGTCATGCTCTTGTTGGAGTCTGATTCTGAGGGAGAGATTGAGCAGCTGACAGGGAGTGGGAGTGTGGCTCTGGTGGTTGTGGAAGAAACGGGGGAAGGGCACATTTCCGGCTGGGCCTTCAGAGGAAGAACCAGGGCCACCCCCTCATCATCCTAGGGCACGCAGAGAGGAACGGAGAAGGGAGAAATGTGGCTTACAGGGGGAGAAAAAGGCCCTGATCCCTTTCATTAGTTGCAGCTGGGAGAACAGGATATAAGAAGGGTGTTTGCACACAGCACCTTGCTGGAAGCAAAGCGTGCATTATTTTTGTCGAGGCTTATCTGGGTTTTGGCATCCTCCCAACTGTGTGTGCTTCGTTCTGTTTTGGAAGTCTGCAATTTATTATCCTGGCCTTTCGTGTTAATTGCTTCAGCGTGGTTTGTGTTGTTTTTTTCATTTCTACTTTACCTGTACGTCGGGTTCAAACTGCATTTTTTTTCCTTTGTAAACTGTTTTTGGGAAGAGTTTGACCTCCAGCCAAGGATAACTGGACATTGGGGGCCAAGTTGGAGGTAATAAAGGGACTTTACCTATTTTTTGTGACTTTGTTGCTTTTGTGCCACGCCCCGGGTCATCACATGATAGCTGTGATAGTGCCAAAGTCTTGTTTTTATAATCATCATCATCGTATTTATTTATTTTATTTGTTTGTCAAACATGTGGAAGATAACAAGTATAAGTATGAACATAAACAAGAACAAAGGTAGTAAATACAGATAATTGGGGACAGTAAGACAGGGACGGTAAGCACGCTGGTGTACTTGTGCACACACCCCTTGAAGGACCACTTAGGAATGGAGTGAGGTCCACGGTAGACAGTTTGAGGTTGAAGCTGTGAGGGGTTGAGGCTGTAACCACGTAGTTGGGTAGGGGCATTCCAGGCATTGACCACTCTGTTGGAAGCAATGGATGGAAACTCATCAAGGAGAGAAGCAATCTGGAATTAAGCAGAAATTTCCTGACAGTGAGGACAATTAACCAGTGGAATAGCTGGCCACCAGAAGTTGTGGGTGCTTCATCACTGGAGGTTTTCAAGAAGAGATTGGACAACCGTGTGTCTGAAATGATATAGGGTTTCCTGCCTGAGCAGAGGGTTGGACTAGAAGACCTTGAAGGTCCCTTCCAACTCTGTTATTCTGTGGCATCATCATTGTTGTGATGCTGCTGCACAAAATTATTCCCACAAAAATAAAATAAAACATATTTATATTTTTATATAATATATGTCTTCAAGTTGCCCACTGATTGATAAAATTTCTGGAAGGGGAAGAGTTGGGATTGGGTCCTCAGTGAGAAGGGATTGCAAAAAAAAAAGCTTCAAAAAACGTTTTTCTGTTGTTTGTTTTTGCTATAGCTGGTTTTTTTCCCCCCTCGGTCAGTTCCCAGGATCTATGCAATGAAAAGAAAAAAAACCCAGCAAAAGTGCTTGTTTCTATTGAATAATACATGCTGATGAAGTCCCAAAACAGAGCTGTTTGATTGGCAGGGATCACTGAGAAATAGTTATATGTACTCCACCCGGAGGAGGAATAGATTTGTGTTTATTTTATTTATTTACCCAGTTTCAATACTTTATTTATTTATTTGATTTGTCAATCGCTTACAAGATACAGGTATAAGAATAAACATAGTTTTGAATACATGAGATAGATACAGTAGAATACATGAGATAGGTACAATAAAAAGAAACAATAGGACAGGGACGGTAGGCACGATTGGTGCGCTTATGCACGCCCCCTCTTAGGAAAGGGGTGAGGTCAATAGTAGACAGTCTAAGGTTAAAGTTTTGGGGGTTTGGGGAAGAAACCACAGAGTCAGGTAGAGTATTCCAGACATGGACCACTCGGTTGCTGAAAGTATTTCCTGCAATCAAGTTTGGTGCGGTTTACTTTGAGTTTGTATCTATTGTGTGCTCTTGTGTTGTTATGGTTGAAGCGGAAGTATTCATTTGCAAGTAGGACATTGCAATGTATGATTTTATATACTATATTTAGATCGGACCGGAGGTGGCGTAGTTCTAGGTTTTCTAGGTCTAGAATTTCAAGTCTGGTGGCATAAGGTATTCTGCAATGAGTAGAGGAGCGGAGAA
The DNA here is from genome assembly GCF_049901735.1 of Notechis scutatus. Taxonomy (NCBI): domain Eukaryota; kingdom Metazoa; phylum Chordata; class Lepidosauria; order Squamata; family Elapidae; genus Notechis; species Notechis scutatus. The sequence goes on along the minus strand of NC_142021.1, from coordinate 8,440,033 downwards.
CTCTTCTTGTGAAATATTTCTGGACTTTTTCAATTGTGTTAATATCAGATACGTAATATGGGTTCCAGACTGATGAGCTGTATTCAAGTATAGGTCTAGCAAATGTTTTGTATGCTCTAGTTAGTAATGTGATATTATCAGAGAAGAAGGTACGTAGGATTAGATTAACAACTCTTAATGCCTTTTTGGCTATGTAGTTACAGTGGGCTCTAGCACTTAGATCATTAGAGATGAGTACTCCAAGATCCTTGACAGAGTTTGGATCCTCAACAAGGTCTTGATTATTTAGCTTGTATTTTATTTTCTGATTTTTTTTGCCAATATGTAAGGCAGAGCATTTATTAGTTGAGATTTGAAGTTGCCATTTGATTGACCATTCAATCAATGACTCAGGGTGGTTTGCAATTCAACACACACATATATATTCATTTGTTTTTGTCTATCTGGGTATTTCTATTTGTCTATCTGTCATCTATCATCTTCCTTCCTTCCTTCCTTCCTTCCTTCCTTCCTTCCATCCATCCATCAATCCATCCATCCATCCATCCATCCATCCATCCATCTCTGTGTATCTATCTGTCTGTCTAGCTATCTGGCATCTAGCTATCTTCTATCATCCATCCATTCATCCATCTATTTGTCAATCTATTTCTATCTGTCTATCTCTCATCCATCCATCCATCCATCTATCCATCCATCTGCTTGTCTGTCAATATCTATCTATCCACCCACCCACCTACCCATCCATTTGTCCTTTCATCCATTTGTCTGTCAGTCAGTATATTTCTGTCGGTCTGTCTGCCTTGTCTCTCTGTCTAGGTAGCTAGCTATTATCAAGCTATCATCTATCATCCGTCCATCCATCCATCTATGCATCCATGCATCCATCTATCTGTTTGTCTGTCAATCTATGTCTGTCTGTCTTTCTGTCTATCCATCCATCCAACCAACCAAGCAACCATGACTACCTCTATCAACCATAACTGCATAAACCACAACTGTTCCATAGTTTCTGTAGAAGCTTTGTGACAAGAGGGCGCCTGACCCCTGATCTCCCCCAGCCCTTTGTCCATATCTTCAGTGTATGGGGAGAGTTTCACATGTATGCACACAGCTGCGTTTCTCTCAGGACAGATCTCCGGTGTTACATATTCAGAGAGTCCATTGATTGATTGATTGATTGATTGACTGATTGGGGGGTTTTATGCTGCTGATCTGTGAGGGAAAGCCATGATTCTGGCATTCTTCCTTCCCTTCCCTTCCCTTGCTCCTATCTGCTTGTTGCTCGCAGAGACACCCACACATGTGTGTATGTGTGTGTGTGTGTGTGTGTGCGCGCGCGCGTGTGCCTGGGTGTGTGTTCCACCTCCTCTCATATTTCCGCCTGAATTCTTTTGTGACGGAAGCAAACGAAAATTATGGCGAGGTTTTTAAGGCCTGCCTTTCACTTGTCATGTCACGAACTTCTTCCAAGCAGGGAAAATGGCATCGCGCCTCCTAGAAAGCACCAGACATCTTGACTGTTGTCTTGTTAACAGCTTGTCAGAAAACCTACATTTCAGCCTGGCTGAGTTTATATCACACACACACACAAACACACACGTTTCAACACACACACACACACACACACACACACACACACACACACACACACACACTCCTGCCCCGCAATTGCTTGCATTTTACCCAACGAGGCCAAAAGAAACAAGAAAAAGAGAAACCAACCGCCACCTTGCTGGAAATTATGATTTTTACAGGTTCTGACATTTTCCTAAAGGGTTGCATCGCTCACGCTGTTGTTTTCTCCACCCAGCTCACTTGGGGTAATAATTCTGCATTTGCACCAATGGAAGATCAGAGCAACGTTTTGATTCCTTGCCTTTCAACACGTTTATTTGAATTATTTAAGGTGTTTTGATGTCGGGGCCGGGGGAATTTATAACAAAGTCTTCCCAGCTTTTATCTGGCAGCAGCAACCACAGCAGAAAAGGTGAAGTGGGCCTGCCTCCCTTTCCTTCCCCCTGTTGCAAGCCAATCCCCCCCCTCTTGCCACCTCTCTTCTTCTGCCCCCCCTCCCTCTTTGCTTTTAATAGATCCTAGGTTTAACGTGTCCAGGGACTCCCTTTTATGTTCTACAGCTTGTCATGACTTCCAGCATTGCTGATTAATTTACGAAGATTAAGGAAAAGAGAAGCAGCCGTGGTGGTGGGGAGGCACACACATACACACAAGGGAGGGTGTGTATGTGTGTGTGTTTGTGCACGTGGGGGGGGGAATGCAGCTGGTCCTTTAGGAATTGACCTTGATCTGGAAAGAGACTTTTTTTTAATTAAAAAAAAAGGTGTTTGAAAATGGGAAGAAAAGAGGAGAAGGGGAGAGGCAGACCAGCTCCTTGACACTCACAGAAATAGGGGGGAGGGGAAGAGCGATAAGCTAGAGAGAAAAATATAGAAAGAGAGAGAGAGAGAGAGAGCAAGAAAGCAACTGAGAGAAAGAGAGAGAGATTGGAAGCAGGAGAGAGAGACAGATTGAGAGAGAGATTGAAAGTGAAAAAAGAAATAAAGAGATTGAGAGAGAGAGAGATTGAAAGAGAGAAAAAGAGATTGAGAGTGAGAAAGAGAGAGGGAGAGAGACAGATTGAGTGAGTGAGTGAGAAAGAGAGAGAGATTGAGAGTGAAAAAGAGAGTGGGGAGGGAGGGAGAGAGAGAGAGATTGAAAGAGAGAAAAAGAGATTGAGAGTGAGAAAGAGAGAGGGAGAGAGACAGATTGAGTGAGTGAGTAAGAGAGAGAGATTGAAAGTGAGAAAGAGAGAGGGGGAGAGAGAGAGAGAGAAAGAGAGAGAGAGAAAGAGAGAGAGAGAGAGAGAGAGAGAGAGAGAGAGAGAGAGAGATGGCCAGGCGCTGTCCAAGGTGCTGGTCTTTAAAGAAAGGGCAACTCCGGGCGGCTTACAAACACTCAGTAAAAACACCCCTATAAAACATTAAAACAATAAATAGAGACATTAAATTAAAATTTAAAAGGACCAAGACAAAGGAGCAAAATGTGGCCAGGATCTGATCTGATCCATTAGTCACCTCCAGAAGGACATGCCCCCTCCCCATGGGGCAGCCTCAGGCCAGTTGGCAGAGCCAGGCCTTCTGCTATCCAAGCCACTAGTCCTCAAGAACCTGAATTCCTCCTATTCCTTCATTTGTTGTTACATTTATATGCCCCCCCACCTCCAGCCCTAATCTGGCTAAGTGACTCTGGGCGGCTTACGCTACAAAGATTAATATAAAATCAAGGGCCAATTTAAAAGCCATTCAACCCCCCTCCCCCCACCCCCCCCAAAAAAAATAGTTAAACAAGGGCTAAAGGAGAGTTACATGAAGGGGTGAATTTGTGTGAGTGTGGGGGGGGATCTTCTTTGTCCTAGAAAAAAAATCAGGGTGCAAAACCTCAGCCATGGGGACCCCGCCTAAAACAGCATCCAGGAAACAAACTGGAGGGGGGGGCGCAATCAAACCTGGAGACATCATTGACCCTCCGAATTAAGCCAGGTGTGTGTGTGTGTGTGTGTGTGCGCGTGCACGCGTGTGTGTGGTAGAAGACCCCTCCTCTGTCATGCCCTTAACAGTTGCGGCTGTGCAGCAGGGGGGGGAAAAGGAAGGGGGTTGTCCGCCTTCCTACAGGGTGGGTTGCGGTGACATATGCCGCCAAGTGAAAAATGGGAAAGGAGGGGGAGACTGTGCTAAAGGAAGGAAATTGCTGCCCTGGGGGCTCAATCTGTTTCTTGCAGCTCTCCCCTCCTGTCCCTTCCTTCCTTCTTTCCACCAGGAGGCTGGAATCAAGAGTCTAGCTATGGGGGAGGCCCTGGATTTAATTTCATCAACCTGTCAAAGAGCTACTGAAGCCAGGAATCTCTCTTGCCTGGGGGGCCGAGTTCGAGTCAACATTACGTTTCCCTCCTTCCTTTCCTCCCTCTTTCTCCCCACCCCTCCCCCTTCTCTCCCACCCTCCCCTCAAACAAATAATAATAATAATAATAATAATAATAATAATAATAATAATAATAATAACAACAACCACAACAACAACAACAACAACAATAAAACCTCCCTCTTAGCTGGTGCTTTTTTCTTTCTGAGCTGCAGTAGCAGCTCAGCTTTCCTTGCCATCAAGGGGTGGGTGTGTGGAAGAAACAACGACTGGAGGGACCTTAGCCGTGGCCAAATTGCGGCCATCAATCAGGGCCTCCTCTGAGGAAGCTTGGCAATTGTGTGTTGTGAGGTTTGGTTTTTTTTTCTTTTTTGGGGGTGGGGGGGCAGGTTGGCAAGGATACGTGATGTGTCGAAGCTACCAAGGTCCTCGTAGCTGCTTCTTTCTTTTTTTTTTTTCCTGTCCCTTTGGCTCATGATAAATAGCAATAGCCCTTAGACTTATATATGGCTTTCCAGCCCTCTCGTGAGCCCCCAACAATGCGGGTCCTCATTTTAACCACCTTGGAAGGATGGAAGGCTTGAGCCAGTGAGAATCAAACTGCTGGCAGTAGGCAGAATTAGCCTGCAATACTGCATTCTAACCACTGCACCACCGAGGGAGGGAGGGAGGGAGGGAGGGAGGGAGGGAGGAAGGAAGGAAGGAAGGAAGGAAGGAAGGAAGGAAGGAAGGAAGGAAGGAAGGAAGGAAGGAAGATCAAAAGCCCTTAGACTTATATACCATTTCACAGTGCTTTGCAGTCCTCTCTAAACGGTTTACAGAGTCAGCCTCTTGTCCCCAACAATCTGGGTCCCCATTTTACCCACCTCGGAAGGATGGAAGGCCGAGTCAACCTTGAGCCTGGTGGGATTTGAACTGCCAAATTGTAGGCAGCTGGCTGCAGAAGTAGCTTGCAGGACTGCACTCTAACCACTGCGCCGCCGAGGCTCCTAAAGCTAGCTGCCTTCCTCTCCCATTTCTCTGCACCCTCTGCAGATAACAATCCTCGACTTACAGCCGCCGATTGAGCCTAAAAGGGTTCTTTCTCGTTATGCGAGACTTTTCTTCCGTGCTTTAAGAGCTTTAAGAGCTTTCGTGCCACGTTTGTTTAATGGAATCCTTGCAGTTGATAAGTGAGTCACACGGTTGTTAAGTGAATTTGGCTCCACCACCACCCCCGGTGGACTTTGCTTGAGCAGAAGGGTGCAAAAGGGGATGACGTGACCCCGGGGACACTGCAATTGTCATAAGTATGAGTCAGTCGCCAAGTGTCTGAATGTTGATCTCGTGACTCTGGGGGTGCTCAAACGGTCATAACAGTGGGGAAAAAACCATCATACTTTCAGAGCTGAAGAAGCTTCTCGGATGAAGAAGTGAAACATCTTCAAAGGAAAACCAGGAAAAGTTCACCCTCCAATATTGGAAGGTTGCTCTCCTGTCTCCCCTGGTCCTTCTCTTCCCTAGACTAGCCAGGCTCAGTTCCTGCAACCATTCTTCATAATGTTTTAGCCTCCAGTCTCCTCATCACCCTGGTTGCTCTTTTCTGCACTTTTTCTAGAGTCTCAGCATCCTTTTTTATAGCGTGGTGACCAAAACTGGATGCGGTACTCTAAGTGTGGCCTTACTAAGGCTTTATAGAGTGGGATTAGTACCTCCCTTGATCTTGATTCTATCCCCCTGTTAATCGCAAAGCCTGTGGGCCAGATCCAACCTGCAACGTGGTCCAATCCGGCCTGATCCTGGAGAATGTCAGGGGCTGGCTTGAGTCACTTCAGCCCGGTCTGCCCAATGCCAAGAGAAAACATGCCAGCAGTTTGGAGAATGGCATCACGCTGGCCACGCCCACCCAATTGGCCACGCCCACCCAGTCAGCCATGCCCAGTGTGTAGCTTCATGCTGTCCATGCCCACCCCAGGTTGGGCCTCCCCAGGTCAACCACAGCCCTGATGTGGCCCTCCATGAAATTGACTTTGACCCCCCTCCTGGTATAGATGGTCCTGCTCGAGCAGGAGCGGGTTGGACTAGATGACCTCCAAGGTCTTTTCCAACTCTTGTCTGTTCTGTTGTGAGTCTGGGCACCGGAACCCTTGCCTCTTCTTCATCTGCATCTCCGGAAGGTGCCAGGAAGAAGGCAGCGAAGGGCGCTTCATCTCAAGTCAGATACGCCCCAGGTTTTTTCCCGTCGCCGTGTCGGGGTCTCGGGGTGGGCCTTCTCTTTCAGCGAAGAACATTTTCCACTCAGTTCCGCTCAGTGGCATGATGTACGGCTTTGCTCCGCTAATAGCTCCTTCCCCCCGGGTGGCAGGGAATGATGGATGCCGCTGTGGCCTCCTCTGGGCTCTCTAGTTAAAGGATAATGGGCAAGGTGGTGCAAATGCGGGGGGTTTGTAAGTAAATAAATGGGAGCGTTGCCCCTCTGTGACTTTTTTTTTTTTCCTTTTGGCAGGTTTGGGGTTTTCCGCGGGGTCTGGTTTTCACCCCACCTGAAATGAGAAAGGCTGGGTTTTGGCTGGGCTTCCCGCAAACCAGATGCAGGGGACGCCGTGTTCACCTTTGCGCCTAGAAGGCCCTTTCCATGGACATCCCCCAAACAGCCCCTCTTTGATCAGAGATGGGTGGCTAAGAAATATAAAATATGAAGAAATATATCCTGAATTCACCACCCAGTTGTTGTCCTTTCCTTTCCTTTCCTTTCCTTTCCTTTCCTTTCCTTTCCTTTCCTTTCCTTTCCTTTCCTTTCCTTTCCTTTCCCTTCCTTCCTTCCTTCCTTCCTTCCTTCCTTTTTTCCTTCCTTCCTTCCCTCCCTCCCTCCCTCCCTCCCTCTGTTCCTTCCTTTCCTTCCTTCCCTCCATCACTCCGTCCTTCCTTTCCTCCATCCCTTTCTCTGTTCCTTCCTTCCCTTCCTTCCTCCCTCTCTTCCTTCTCTCCCTCCCTTTCTTCCTTCCTCCCTGGCTTAATTATTTCCTTCCTTTCTTCTCTTTCCTCTCTTCCTCCCTCCCTTCTTCCTTCCTGTTTCTCTTTCTCTTTTTCTTCCTTCCTTCTTTCTTTCCTCACTTCCTCTTCCGTTTTCTTTTTGTTTTTCTCTTTCCTTCCTGCTTTTCTCCCTCCCTTCCTTCCTTCCTTCCTTCCCTTCCTCTCCCTCCCTCCCTCCCTTTCTTCCTTCCTCCCTGCCTTCATGCTTTCCTTCCTTTCTTCTCTCCTTCCTCTCTTCCTCCCTCCCTTCTTCCTTCCTGTTTCTCTTTCTCTCCCTTCCTTCCTCCTTTCCTCCCTCCTCCATTTTCTTTTCTTTTTTCTCTTTCCTTCTTTTCCTTTCCTTTCCTTTCCTTTCCTTTCCTTTCCTTTCCTTTCCTTTCCTTTCCTTTTCTTTTCTTTTCTTTTCTTTTCTTTTCTTTTCTTTTCTTTTCTTTTCTTCTTGTTTCCTTCCTAAATTCCCCTTCAATGAATTCAGGATTAAACTTGTCATTACTTTTAGCAAGGAGCAAAAAACCAGGCCAATTAAGATCTTATTTAGAAACATTTTTGGCAGAATTAAGAGGCAATTGGCACCGTTCTACAGTAATCCCTTTACAAGCCCTTATGAACAAAATACAATGGACTGTTTACAGATTTACTTATAAACCGGGGAGCTTTAACAGCCTGGGGGAAAATTCAGGTAATTGAGGCCTTTGTCTTTACAGAGCTGTCTGTCCTTGACATTCTTCAATTTTTCTTGAGCTGTGTATTTTGACAACGGCTTTTGTCCCATTGTGGTTAAAAGGAAAGGAACTCTTTTTCTCCCGTCCCTTCCTACCTTCTTCACCTGCTAAATTCCTTCGGGGCTTTGCACATCTTTAATCAGAAAGCAGCTATTTCGTGGTGTTTTTTTTAAAGCTTAGATGACACTAAGAAAACAACTAAAGCTAGACCTGCAAAAAGGGTTGGGCCTCCCGTGTTTAAAATCTGTGTTTAAAAATTCAGTCCTGTGCTTTTTTGGATTCCAGAATGCTTTCTAAACAAGGAGGGCCATTTACAGGTAATTGTGCAAGCTGAGAATAAGAAATTAGGAGTTGCCTTCCCAGACCTCAGTGTCCTGGGAAAGAAAAACAAATGCAAGAATTATCAGCCTTGCGTTAAAATCTGGCCTGCAAAGCATGGAGAAATGAACTATTTAATTGAGGCAGAGATGAAATGTACGAAAAACGGTTGCAGGAATTGGGTGTGTCTAGTCTAGTGAAAATGAGGACTAGGGGTGATACGATAACAGGGTTCCAATATTTAAGGGGCTCCTACAACGATGAGGGGAGTTAACCAAGGAGAGAAACAACCTATAACTAAGGAGGAATTTGATAGTGTAAACAATTAATCAGTAGAACAACTTTGCCTCCAGAAGTTGTGGAGACTGGGGAAACCACTTGTCTGAAATGTTAGAGCGTGTCCTGCTCGAGCAGGAGGGGGTTGGGCTAGATGACCTCCCGAGGTCCTTACCAACTCTATTATTCTGTGTTATACGTTCTATGAAATTTGCACCTCGCATAAACAGACACACTTTAGAAGGAATTCAGATGCAGGTGAAAGTCTCTTTCCGTTCTCCTGTGGACCCTGGCTCCAAATTTTATTTCTCTCCTGGGGGGGTTGTTTTCCTCCCCCCCCCCCCAAAGTCTCAATCCACAGCATGGGTGTTATCCCGTGGTCAGAACCCATCTTCCGACAATTCCAGAACCAGTCCGGCTGATGCATCAATAACTGCTGACTCGTCTCCCCGGGAAATGGATCGGCCGTTGGATCGTCTTTGATGGGAACCAGGCTGTGCAATTGCTCTCCGAGGAGATTTGAGGGAAAAAAGACCTGGTTAGTTCAGGATTTCTCTCCAGGCATGGTGTTTCGACAACACGACCCTCAAAGCGTTTTTGATTCATATCTTTTGGCTAAAACCATCCAGCTGGAGAGATGGCTGTTTCCAGCAAAGCGAGCGCATTTGCATTCGGTGGGAAACTTCCGAGTTTAATGGAGAAACCCCCCCTGCTGTTTGGAGGTCATTTTCTGCCCAGATAGCAATCCAAATAGCTCTATTTTTACGTGGCGAGGAGATAATGCCTCTCCCGTCTCCAGCTACTCTGCTCGGAGCATCCTGAAGCATTCCAACCTGTGATTATCCTGCCATTTGTAGAGCTGAAAACACGGGGGGTTCATTTGCCAAGCTAGTAAGTGTGTTCGGTGTAAAAGGACTTCCCTGCTTTGTGGGTCGGGTTTTTTGAACACCAAGGTTCAGCTGGATGAGGGCCAATTGCTCTTGTTGTGGCCTGTCGGCCACAGGCCCCTTTAGTAACCAAAACAGAGGATGTCGTGCCCCTGGTGGAGACTGGCTCTGAGGGAGAGGAGGAATAGCCGACAGGGACTTGGAAGTGTGGCTCCGGAGGTTGTGGAGGAGGCTGGGGAAGGGAAGAGACCGCCTGGGCAGTCAGAGGAGGACCCAGGCCCATCCCCTCTCCATCCTAGGGCACGCAGGGAGGAGAGGATCAGGGAGAAATGTGGTCTCCTCGGGAGGAGATGGCCTTGATCCTCTTCATGGGCTGCACCTGTGACAACTGAATAAGAGTTTGGACCTGCGTACTGGCAAACGCTGGAAACAAAGCGTGTTTTATTTTGGTCTGAAGTTATCCTGGTTGGCGTCCTTCCAACAGACTGTTCCTTGTTATCTCCTTGAATTTGGTAAATACTTCTGCTCCATTGTGGAAATTTCATCATTGTAGTTTGTTTGGTTTTTTATTTCACCTCTATCTGCTCATTAAGTTCGGACTGTATTGCTTTCTTTTGAAGACTATCTCCAACTGAGTATTATTGAACAGTGGGGCCAAGTTGGAGGCATTCAAGGACATTTATTTACGTTTTGGATTTTGTTACGTTTGTGTTACACTCTGGGTCATCACAGAGGAGGAGGAGGAGGAGGAGGAGGAGGAGGAGGAGGAGGAGGAGGAGGAGGAGGAGGAGGAGGCGTGGGAGTCAAGGCAACTGGAGAGCTCTGAGGAAGATGAGGGAATGGAGCTGGCAGAGAGAGAGAGAGAGAGACAGAGGTGGAGCCTGGGCCATCGGTTGGCCCTCAGAGGGAGAGTCAACAGCACCCAGGTCTGGAGGTGGCTGATGAGGAAGAGGAGGAACAGCTGAGTCCAGTGCCTGACACACGGATGTACAGAAGGCAGAGGAGAGGAGAGCAGTGGAAATCTATGGGCCGGTCCTTGGGATGGAAGAGCCACTGCTGCTAGTGAGGCACCACCCTAGCTCTGGGGATAAAAGGCCGAGGGCGGAGATGAATAGCTGTGGCAGACAACTATTCATCTCCCTGCCCAATGGACTTGTTAGCCTGCAGTGAGAGAGAAGAAACTTCTTTTCTGGGGCTACTTGTGTTCCTAATAAAGGAATCTTCGAGTTAACTTCAGAGGGTTTGTCGTGTTTGGGGAGCTGGGTCAGAACAGCTCCTTCCCTTAGGACTTAGAGGAGCGTTTTTCAAATTGGCTGCTTTGGGATATAGAAAATATAATCAGAAAGGAACTTTGGAGGTCTTCTGATCCAGGGCTCCTCAATCCTCTGGCCATGGCCTATTCAGAACCGGGCCACACTAGGACTGGTGCGCACGAACATGCAGCTCAATTTATGCAGGTTGCGTTGTATGTGCACATGCAATGGCCTGTCCCTTGTGCAAATTGAGTCGCTCACGTGCCCCAGTTCCCCTCTGCCTGCCCCCCAGCCAGGCCCACCAAGCTGCAAAGGTTGGGGAGCATCCTTCTAGTCCAACCCCCTGTTCAGGGCAGGGGAACCTATACCATTCTGCACAAACGTTGGTCTAGTCCGGTGGTTCTCAACCTGTGGTCCACAGACCCCTGGGGGCTACGCGATGTCATCACAGGGAGAGTGTGAAGGCTTAACAATGTTATGATTTAAATTTTGGTGGTCCGTGGCCATGGAACATGGTCTATTTAAGGGGGGGGCATGGTAAAGAAAAGGTTGAGAAGAACTGGTCTAGTCTATTTTTTGAAAACCTCCAGTGATGGAGCATCCTCAACTCCAGGAGGCAAACTACTCCATCAATTAATTGTTCTCACTGTCAGAAAATTCATTTCTAGGTTGAATCTCTCCTTAACAAGCTTCCAACCGTTACTTCTTGTCCTGCCCTCTGGTGCTTTGTAGAATAAGTCAATTCTCTCTCCTCTTGGACAGCCCCTCAAATATCGAAATACAATATCGAAACCTTCTGATCGCTAGGCTGGACGTACCTAGCTCCCTCAAACATTCATCGTACAATTTTCATCTTTGTTGCCCTTCTCTGCACACTCTCTGGGGTCTCAGCATTTATTTTTTTGGGGGGGTATCGTATTTGTATTTAAGAGGACGTGGTGGCTCCGTGGCTAAGACGCTCAATGGCTAAGACGTTTGTCGATCAGGAAGGTCGGCAGTTTGGCGGTTCGAATCCCAGCGCCATGTAACGGAGGGAGCTCCCGTTCCTTGTCCCAGCTTCTGCCAACCGAGCAATTTGAAAGCATGTAAAAAATGCAAGTAGCCAAATAGGGACCCCTTTGGTGGGCAGGGAACAGTGTTCCATGTGCCTTCGGCATTTAGTCCTGCCGGCCATATGACCATGGAGACGTCTTCGGACAGCGCTGGCTCTTCAGCTTTGTAACGGAGATGAGCACCGCCCCCTAGAGCCGGAAACGACTAGCATGTATGTGCGAGGGGAAACCTTTACCTTTACCTATTTGTATTTAAGAGGAGTGGGCTTCAATCCTCAGAATCCCCCACCAACACCTTAGTCTACCAAATTTGAAAAAAGCTGATCATATTACAAGGGCGGGAAATTTTTAGACGCTTTGTAGCGGGTTGAAAATTTGGCTTCTGCAGTTAAATAGAACCACATTGTCTACCTGGATGGGGTTGGATTTCAGGGGTGGAAGGTTTGTTTGTTTTTTTAATTATGATTGACTACTTTGCATGTCTTGCAAACTCAGCAGGGCAGGAAAGTACCATCAGGGTGAAAAGAGACTTCAAGAGTTGTTAGAAGGGACATCAAAGATCTTCTGTGCTTTCCATTTTTGGTCCACAGGATCGCACCAATTCTTGGATTCAGTGAAATCATCTGAAAGCTGAAATTTAGCAGTACTGAAATTAAAACTTTCTCTGGTTGGCTTGTGAGATGGAAACGGGCCTGAGAGATGACAATAGTAAAAAGAAATAATATTATTATTACCTTTGACACAAGGATTTTCATTCTAGAAGAGAGGAAAAGTAGAGGATTTAGTGGTGAATGACACCTTGATTTTATTCTCCCTATCAATTATAACTGAACCTTTTCCTTTCTCTTTTTTTAAATTTACAGTGTGACAGCGAGAGTGATATTGACGATAAGGTAAGACCCCATCTCTTTACTTGCAGTAATAATTTTAACATCCTCTGTCATCCCCCCAAAAGTAGAGTTGAACCAAATGATGATACTTTGTTTTCCCTATCCTACCGTCGGGTTTTAGAAATATTAATTGCTGGACCCCCCTGAATTTTCGAATGCGACTTAATTTGTCTTTTGTTTTTGAGCTTCCCTATGCGTGATGCACACACTTATCCCCCTTTAAAAAAAAAAAAAAGCACCTGCTTGTTGCTAACAAGAATCAATTCCTGGATGAACGAGCTCTGATTGGAAATGAATTCAGGGTCATGCTGGTGCCTCTCTTGTCTTCATTTTGGAGAAAGGCTTCCTATCGTAATGACTTGCAAAGCAATATTTTATTTATAAGGGCTTTAAACATGTCAGCTTTTGTAATGGAGTAAGCAGATGGACAACCAGGAACCTGCATTTGCAGATGATGCTGTTAACTTGTCAGGCTATGTTTTGGCTCTGCGCGTAACAAATCTATCGTATCGTATCTGTCAAATCTATGAGCTGCGGCGGCACAGTGGTTAGAGTGCAGTACTGCAGGCTACTTCCTGTTGACTGCCGGCTGCCTGCAATTTGGCAGTTCAAATCTCACTCCAAGGCTCAAGATTGATTCAGCCTTCCGTCCTTCCAAGGTGGGTTAAATGAGGACCCAGATTGTTGGGGGCAAGAGGCTGACTCTGTAAACCACTTAGAGAGGGTTGTAAAAGCACTGTGAAGCAGTATATAAGTGCTATTGCTATTGTGTATTGGTGGGTTTTGGTGTTTTTTTTTTACTTTTGGGGGTTTGATGTCTGCTTTAGTCATTGGGAGAGGAGAGCCAGATGTTTTAGAGGTGATCCCCAACCTTTTTGAAGGTGAAAAGGATGTAGGTATAAATTTGTGTTTTAATTCAGCAATCGCCACCAACTTTTCCAGGATTCCAGGCAGTCCTCAATTTATAATCATTCAAAATTACAACGGCAGTGAAAAAGAGACCTATGACCATTTTTCACACCTACAACCATATTTCACACTTATTACCATTGCAGCATCCCCCATGGTCACAGGATCGAAAAAAGGATGTAGGTATAAATTTGTGTTTTAATCCAGCAATCGCCACCAACTTTTCCAGGATTCCAGGCAGTCCTCAATTTATAATCATTCAAAATTACAACGGCAGTGAAAAAGAGACCTATGACCATTTTTCACACCTACAACCATTTTTCACACTTATTACCATTGCAGCATCCCCCTCACGGTCACATGATCGAAATTCAGGCACCTGGCAACTCATATTTATGACCGTTGCTATGTCCCAGGGTCATGTGATCACCTTTTGCGATCCTTTGATGAGCAACATCACTGGGGAAGCCAGATTCACTTAACAACTCTGTTACTAACTTAATAACTGCTGTGATTCACTTAACAACCGTGTCAAGAAAGGTCGTATCATGGGGCAAAGCCTTGTTTAAAATGGAAATTTTGGCCTCAATTGTGGTCATAAGTCGAGGAGTGCCTGTAATACCTGAAATAAAGTGGGACAACTTGAGAAACAAATCCTAGTTTAACAGTGATTATAAATAATTTTTTGTAGCCAGCACTAGTTTAACACCAGGGCTGCATCCGCACCTCTCCTGGCTCTTATTGTACTTGATGAGATTGGCTGTACTTGTTTGATAAAGCCGTGTGTTTGCAAGATGCTTGTGATGACCCAGGGTGGGATACAAAACAAACACAGTCACAGAAAACAGGGGAAGCCCCTTTTGTTCCTTCACTTTGCTTCCAAGCTCCAAATATCCTTGGCGGAAGACAAAAAAACTCCTACACGAGCAGTTACAAGAAGGAGGGGGAAAGCAACACAAACCAGACAAGATAAGGGCTGGAGGACGTCCACAGATAACAGAACACACACTGGGAAGGACGCCAAACTCAGAGAGGAACCATAAACTAGAGATATTTCCAATGCTTTGTTTCCAGCATTCGCCAGTACGCATGTCCGTCCTCTTATCCAGTTGTCACAGCTGCAGCCCATGAAGAGATCAAGGCCCTTTCCTCCCCCATAGACCATGCCATTCACGTCTCTCCCTTATCCTCTCCTCCCTGCGTGCCCTAGGATGGAGAGGGGATGGGCCTGGGTCCTCCTCTGACTGCTCAGCCAGCCTCTGCCCTTCCCCAGCCTCCTCCTAACCTCCAGAGCCACACTTCCACTCCCTGTTGGCTGTTCCTCCTCTCCCTCAGGGTTAGTCTCCACCAGCGGCATGATAATGCTTTAGTGGGCTTGTATTATATTTTTAAGAATAGTTTGCCAAGGTGTTCTTCAGTCCTTTATTTTGTAACAGGTTCGACTTTCGCTTTAAAAAAAACAAAAACAGGTGTACATGATGTAGTATATCTTTTGCCTCGATGGCAGTCTTGCAAATATTTAATGTAGATAAATATTCATTTTTAAAAGCTGGCCTGTTTGCTTCCGGTCTAAATGTGAATTGCCAGCTTGGGATCCATACCCAAGTTGTAATTGAATTCCGTCTTCTGTCCTTCAGCAGCTAAGTGCATTCTAGAGAAATTTGACCTGGCTTTTTATTTTACTTTATTTTATTTTATTTTCCAAAAAGGATTTGAATCCATTGCTTATAACATGCACATCCTTTGGGGATACTGTCCTCCAGACCCGTAGAAGAGATGGCAGAACCGGGGGCAGAGTAAAAACAGCAATCGGCCTAGAATCCCTACATAGTCACAAGAGAACTAAGTCCAACCCTTCTCCAGTGCCATTGACCCTTATCTAACTCTGTTGTGTTAGTTGGGAAGATTCCTAAGGCACAGGCTATAAGCAATAAGAGAAAAGTTCCCCTTGCACATACGCGCTAGTCGTCCGTTACAAAGCCGAAGAGCCAGCGCTGTCCGAAGGCATCTCTGTGGTCATGTGGCCAACATGACTAAACACTGAAGGCGCAGGGAACGCTGTTACCTTCCCATCAAAGTGGTCCGTATTTTTCTACTTGCATTTTTTATGTGCTTTCGAACTGCTAAATTGGCAGAAGCTGGGACAAGGAACGGGAACTCCTCTATTACGTGGCGCTAGGGGTTCGAACTGCCAAACTGCCGACCTTTCTGGTCAACAAGCTCAGTGTCTTAGCCACTAAGCCACCCCCTATAAGCAATAAATCTGTTTAATGAAGCCTTCAGGTGTGGGCCTGGTCTTTCACACCTGACAAGATCTTCCAATTAAGAGGTCATCGTTGGCGGTCCCTTTCCAATTCTGGGACTTCCTTGGAAGTCTTCTCTGTCATCTTTAAGGCCTTCTAATTATTATTTCGGAAACTGAGCCATGGGCCGCTGCTTTTGATGTGTTGACTGCGTTGCGCCATTGCCTTTCTTTATTTCGCATATTGTCTTTGGGTTGGTTTTTACTCTACTGGCCAAGCTACTGTCTCAAAGCTGTGGACTGAAAGCTGGGCTAAGAAACGCTTAAAACAAATAGACAGACAGTGTCCTGCAACTCAGTCAGAGCACAACAAGAACAAATACATACAGGAAGATCAGCAGGAGAGGAAGTTTAAATAAACAGAGTGATAAAAGCACCAACCAGCACCAATTACCCGTTAAAAGCTTTGGAAAAGGAGGTGGCCTTAATCTGTCATCTCAAGGGAAAGCTTTGAATGACTTGGGATGTCCAAGAACACAGAAATTGCTGAGCCACCCAAGTTCCTGAATCCATCCCTCTCTCTCCCCTCCCTCCCTCCCTCCCTCCCTCTCTCTCTCCCTCCCTCCCTCCCTCTCTCTCTCTCTCTCCCCCTCTCTCTCTCTCTCTCTCTCTCTCCCTCCTCTCTTCTCTCCCTCCCTCTGTCTCTCTCTCTCTCCCTCCCTCCCTTTCTCTCTGTCTCTCTCCCTCCCTCCCTGTCTCTGTCTCTCTCTCTCCCTCCCTCCCTCCCTCTCTCTCTCCTCCCTCCCTCCCTCTCTCTCTCTCTCTCTCTCTCTCTGTGTGTCTCTCTCTCCTTTCCCTTCTCCTTCTCCTCTCTCTCTCTCTCTCTCCCTCCCTCCCTCCCTCTGTCTCTCTCTCTCTCTCTCTCTCTCTCCTCTCTCTCTCTCTCTCTCCCTCTCTCTCCTCTCTCTCTCTCCCTCCCTCCCTCCCTCTGTCTCTCTCTCTGTCTCTCTCTCCCTCCCTCCCTCTGTCTCTCTCTCTCTCCCTCCCTCCCTCTGTCTCTCTCTCCGTCTCCCTCCCTCTGTCTCTGTCTCTCTCCCTCCCTCCCTCCGGATATGGTGCTGCCTGCATTGACCCCGATACGAAGTGCCCCACCAACGCCGAGGTCAACATCCAAGCCGTCGCTGCCCGCCCACCCAAAGATACAAGGGGGGGGGAATTAAGTCACCCCCCAAAAGACAGCCTAGCCATTTTTTCGGGGCTCAAAAAAAAATAAGACCCAGCCTTATTATATGAGAAACTCGGTAATTAGATATACTCCAATGAATTCCCGCCTTCCACTTTCCTAGGCTCAATTGTGGCAGCATGGGAGCATCGGATCTCAATATGGCTTCCAAAGCTGACACAACGCTGACCTGGATGGCTGAGAATCTCCGGAGACTTGAGTTCAGGGGTCTTAACTGTTCAGGGGTCTTCAAACTTGACAGCTTTAAGACTTGTGGACTTCAACTCCCAGAATTCCTCCTCCTGTCATGTTAGCTCAGGAATTCTGGGAGTTGGAAGTTCACAAGTCTTAAACTGTTTGAAGGCCCTTGATGGATGGATGGATGGATGGGGAGATGATAGACAGACAGACAGACAGATGATAGAATTCAGGGTCTTCAAACTTGACAGCTTTAAGATTTGTGGACTTAACTCCCAGAATTCCTCCTCCAGTCATGTTAGCTCAGGAATTCTGGGGTTGAAGTCCACAAGTCTTAAACTTGCCAAGTTTGAAGGCCCTGTGATGGATGGATGGATGGATGGGGAGATGATAGACAGACAGACAGACAGACAGATGATAGAATTCAGGGGGTCTTCAAACTTGACAGCTTTAAGATTTGTGGACTTCAACTCCCAGAATTCCTCCTCCAGTCATGTTAGCTCAGGAATTCTGGGAGTTGGAAGTCCACAAGTCTTAAACTTGCCATGTTTTGAAGATCCTTGGTCTAGCTTTAGAGAAGGGAATTGAACGTTGTACCGCTTCTGCTTCATATGGGTGATATTTGAGACTTATGATCTCAACCCATCAATGAAAAGTGGGAGCTTTTGATTGCTCCAGGATCTATTCCGCCCTTCTTTCTTGATTCCTACAGGCATAAATCCAGGCATCCCTTATTTCTCAACAGGAATGTGTGTGTTTTATTTGTAGCAACAAAGTCAGTTGTATCCTGGTTATTGGCAGGTGGCCTTACAGAGTGGTCTCAGCTGGGCCTGCTCCCAGTTGTGAACGGCACACATTAAAAGGGGCCCAGGAACTTTAAAAACGTACATTTGTGGAGACGAAGAGTTGATATTTTGAAAGAAGACCAATTCAAGCTCGGGAGTGTCGATGTCTCAAATAGCACCATAACCAAGGCAACCTTTGTTTTGCTTTCCGAGCCCCCCCTGTTTTTCCATAGCCCAACGTATTTTGGGGTGGATGATCTCACAGCCTTAGAACCCCATCAAACTTCAGACCATGGTTTGATAATGATAGCATTTGGATTGTATTCCAGCTAAATGTCAGGTTCCAGCAGCTGTACGCTCTGGAATTCTATATTTCTCTTTTTTGCTTTGAGAGGAAAGGGGAATGAAAACATTGGGTTTTCTTTGGGAAAATCTCCACAGTCCTTTGCAACTTAGCGTTCCTTAGATCCGCAGGAAAATTTTATTTATTCCTCCTTCTCTATTTCTAGGAAAAAGAGGGGGGGAAATAAAACACCCTCCAAATGTATTATCCCTACGCCTGAAATTTACTATCCCACCCTCTTCCGCCCTTTTCCCCTCCAGATATTTGGGAAATTTAACCTCAGGTAGTCCTCGATTTACAAACAGTTCATTTAGTGACCGTTCAAAGTTGCAACGGCCCTGAAAAAGGGACTTATGGCTGTTTTTCACAGCTACGACCGTTTTTCACAGTTACGGCCATGGCAGCATCCCCCAGGGTCACGTGATCGAAATTCAGGCACTTGGCAACTGACTCAGAGTTATGACGGTTGCAATGTCCCAGGGCCATGTGATCCCTGTTAACAACCCTCTGACAAGACCAAGTCAATGGGGAAGCCAGATTCGCTTAACAATCATGTGATTAATTGCTGTGATTCATTTGGGCAAGAAAGGTCATAAAATGGGGCAAAGCTCAGTTAACAATTGTCTCACTTAGCAGCAGAAAATTTGGGCTCCGTTGTGGTCGTACGTCGAGGACTACCTGCAGAAACCCATCGGTTATTGAACCATTGCCCCAATTAGATGAAGACTGGGGGACCTGGGGCAATGTTGAACTTTCTTCTTTGATCATGTGAACCCCTAAAAGGGACACGGTGGCTCAGTGGCTAAGACGCTGAGCTTGTCGATCAGAAAGGTCGGTGGTTCGAATCCCTAGTGCAGCGTCACGGAGCGAGCGCCCGTTCCTTGTCCCAGCTTCTGCCAACCTAGCAGTTCAAAAGCACGTAAAAATGCAAGAGGAAAAATAGGGACCCCTTTGGTGGGAAGGGAACAGTGCTCTGTGCACCTTCAGCATTTAGTCCTACCAGCCACATGACCATGGAGACGTCTTCGGACAGCGCTGGCTCTTCGGCTTTGTAACGGAGATGAGCACCGCCCCCCTAGAGCCGGAAATGACTAGAATATATTATGTGCCAGGGGAACCTTTGTGTTTTACCTTTACCCCTAAAAGCAACAATGTCCTGTCAGCCCACAAATCTCTCTGCCTAAAATATGTGTGTGTGTGTGTGTGTACATACAGATAGATATATTATACACATATATACACATATATACTGATAGATACATTTCCTTTGCTTGCTCCAACAGCATTAACAGATAGCAATTACCCTTCATTTTTTAGCAACTATAAAGTCTCCATTAATTCAAGATTTATGTAGTTATAGCATTTAGCACAGGAATAACACCACAGAGAATTGGTTTATACACATGTAATGAGAGCGCTCACGGCATACTTTAGTGAACATTAACATAATGGCGTAATATAAAACATCAACAGTCCCTCGCATTGTCTCTTACCTGCCTTAGCATTCCTAAGGAAAAGGGGCCGAGCAGCTGCTTAATTGGCTCAGCTAAACGGCATCCTGTCCCAAATAAATAAATAAACCAATAAAAATCAAAGGCCAAAGTCAAGTCCCCCCAAAATGAGGGGATGAGTGATTTCTCCTTGCCATCCCTCCATAATGGGATTACAAATTCTGCTAATACCTGAGTATGTGAGGTGTGGGGTGTGGCAGGGAGGTAGAAGGGCTCCCCAGGTAGCTCTTCGACTTACAGCCAAAATGGGACAGAAATCTCCGTTGTGAGTCACTGCTGTCGTAAGTCGAGACACCATGGGATTGGGCCTGATTTTGCAAGCGTTCTTACCACGGTCATAAAAGAGAACCACTGTGGTTGTTAAGTGAATCACATGGTCACTAAGCAAACCCGCCTTCCTCGATTGTGGGAAGCCAGCGGGGAAGTTTGCAAATCACAACTGTGGGACTATAGGACACTGCAACTGTTGTCAATGCAACTGTACGCTTAGTGCAATAGCTCTACTTGCAAAGGCAGGTCCTGAATCACATTTTCCCCCCGAGGTTGTCGTAACTTGGAACTATCATTCAAGGAATGGTCCTATGTCGAGGACTATCTGTAAGATGATGTCCTTCCAAGTGTCACCTCAATGACATCCTTTGCTCTCCTTCACCCCCATGGAGGTTCATGCTTTTGAAATTCTACCTTCTACAACTTCCTTGTAGACAGAATAACAGAATACAGAATCTGAGAGTTGGAAGGGACCTTGTAGGTCATCTAGTCCAGGGGTCACCAACCTTTTGGACCTCAGGGACCACCAAACTCATAATTTTAAATCCTGCGGACCAGAGACCCTGGGAAAATCCCCAAAAAGGTCTGCAGGAAAATTCCCCACTACATTTTCCTACTGATCAGTCATTCTTTATTTGGGATCGCAGGATACCGTCTCCAGCTCCGTTCTCAGGGGAAGAGGGAGAGAGACTTTTGGCTTCATGTAAGGAAAGCAGCAGAAGCAGCAGAAGTCTTTCTTTCTCTCCCCCAAACTCCGCCAGAAATGAGTCTTGGTGAGACTTGTTGCGCTGGCACAGCCTCTTGGAGCAGGAGGCCTTGCAGGGTCCCAAAGACTCATTTCTGGTGGAGTTTGGGGGAGAAAAAGAAAGACTTTTGCTGCTTTCCTTGCATGGAGCCAAAAGCAGAAGAAGAAAGAAGCGGAAAGAAGCAGCCCGGTGGCCAGGCCAGGCGCTTGGGGTGAGTGGGGCAAGTTCCCCCCCTCAGCCCTTCCCCCCCTCCCCTCACTACCTCGTGATGTTCACAATGCAAGTGACGCAAGCCTTGTGTTCCCACGGGCCATGTGGGCAGCACAACCTTGTGTTCCAATGCAGCCTGGATTAATTGCTTTGAGGGGTTGCTTTGTCTGCGGACCACCAAAGTTTTCTCATGGACCACCAGTGGTCCCCAGCCCACTGGTTGGTGACCACTGCTCTAATCCAACCCCCTGCTCAAAGAAGACACCCTATACTATCCTGGCCAAATAGTTGTCCACTCTCTTAACAGAACAGATGACCAAAGAGATATATGATGGGAAAAGGCAGAACCTCACACTGCCTCAGAAGGTAGGCTCAGGACAAAAATTACCAGGAAGGAGTTAAGGCTGGACATTAAAAAGTCTAGAGATGATCTTCAAGCAGAAGAGGAATAACACAATAATAGAGTTGAAAGAGATCTTTGTTGTTGTTGTTAGTTGCCAAGTTGTGTCCGACCCATCGCGACTCCATGGACCACGTTCCTCCAGGCCTTCCTGTCCTCTACCATCTTCCAGAGTCCATTGAAGGTCACATCAACTGCTTCCTCCAGCCACCTCCTTCTCTGCCGTCCCCTTCTTCTTTTGCTCTCTATCTTTCCCAGTATTAGGCTCTTCTCCAGCGAGTCCTTCCTTCCTTCTCATGAGGTGGCCAACGTCTTTGATTTTCATCTTCAGGATCTGACCTTCTAATGAGCAGTCAGGGTTGATCTCCATGGACCATATTCCTCCAGGCCTTTCTGTCCTCTACCATCTTCTGGAGTCCATTGAAGCTCACATCAACTGCTTCATTGACTCCCTCCAGCCACCTCCTTCTCTGCTGTCCCCTTCTTCTTCTTTTGCCCTCCATCATTCCCAGCACGAGGCTCTTTTCCAGCGAGTCCTTCCTTCTCATCAGGTGGCCAAAGTCTTTGAGTTTCATCTTCAGGATCTGGCCTTCTAAGAAGGCCTTCAGAAGTTGTGGGCACTCCATCACTTTTTCAAGAAGAGATCCGGAGAACCATTTGTCTGAAATGGTACGAGGTTTCCTGCTTCAGCAGGAGGTTGGTTTAGAAGACCTCCAGGATCCCTTTCTTCTAATCCAAGAAGAAATACTGCTCAAGCAGGAGACCTTACACCATTCTGGACAAAACGGTTGTCCAATCTCTTCTTTAAAACCTCCAATGTTGTCATATCCACAACTTCTGAAGGCAACTCCCCTGTCAAACGCAGTTGGAATACTTGTGCCCTGAATCTTTGACAGCGGTTGACTTGATTTGTGGCTTACTGCTCCTGACAGTTTATTGAGGAAGCAAAATGGGCTTTCATCTCCAATAATAAACAGCCCACCCGCTGATCCTTTGACAGAGCTAATGGTTTTTTATACCAAAAAGGGGGGAAAAATGGACAGACTTAATGTTTCGGCTGTAGCAATCACCGGTTCTGATCTCCTTAATGAAATTAGATTAAGTGCACCTGGGAAAATGCTGAGACTGCACATTGCCTTCATCATCTCCTTTAATTTAAAACCAATTTGAGGGGAAAATATTCTCTGAAGCTGGAGAGATGTGGCAGGAGAGGGAAGTTGGAGGAGGGAGAGGAGAGAGAAAAAAAGGAGCTTTAACATTTATCTGGATAGCTGCTGGCACTTCTAATTCCTTTCCCTACTGTCAGGGTGAAATATTAAGTCTTAAGAAAGAGAATTTTAAAGACTTACTTGCAAGTGCTTCTGCTGTCTCTCTCTCTCTCTCTCTCTTAAAAAAAGAAGAAGCAGGAAACACCTTTGAAAAGCCAGCCCAAGGACACCGCCTGTCAATCTGTAGGTTTTGTTCTATCACTACTGGGGAAGATCTGGAGATTCAAGGGGCAGAATTGGCCTAGTCTTTGTGTTCCTGAGACACCCTTTGGTGTTGGATTGGACCCTAGTAGAAAATTTCCCAGATTAAGTTAATTAGGATAGGATAGCATAGGATAGGATAGGATAGGATAGGATAGGATAAGATAGGACAGGACAGGACAGGACAGAATAACAGAGTTGTAAGGGACCCTGGAGGTCTTCTAGTCCAACCCCTTGCTTAGGCTGGAAACCATATAGCATTTCAGACAAAGAAAAAGAAAAAGAAAAAAGAAGAAAAAACCATTCTGGCACAGCAGTAAGCTAGCACCAAATTTAAAACAGAAACGGCTGTGAAAGTCTGACTCATAGATGAACACAACAGCCTGATGATGGCAGATGAGATTCTGCCGAAACATTGCTACAACTTTAAAAGCACAACTATAATGACGTGGGAAAATACCCGAACAAAGCTGAATACCATACATGTAAGTACCCGCGAAAACTTAAGAAAACATATATATATATATATACATACACACACACACACACACACACACACACACAAATATATGTATGGTATTCAGCTTTGTTTGGGTATTTTTCCACGTCATTATAGTTGTGCTTTTAAAGTTGTAGCAACGTTTCAGCAGAATCTCATTTGCCATCATCGAGCTTCTGTATAGTATATATATATAAAACCTTCGCTTCATGGGCACCAAAAATGGTGCTGCATAGCCTGATGGGCCTCCCGTTTTTATCTCCGTTCTACTTTCCTGTCATGTTAAACTAGTTCATAAACATAAAAAATGCAACCGAACGAGTTCCCTAGCAGCTTTGTTTATGGGCCGCTCTTTTTTAAAAAAAAGAAAAAAGAAAGAAAGAAAGAAAAGAGACCATGGTTGGCATCGATCCTCCTTTTCTTTATAGCCCAAAGTAACAGCTGTATAATTAGCAGAGTGTAATGCAAGCCGTAGAGCAGGTAGCGGAAAGTCAATTAGATTTTATTGAGGTTGTAATTCTGCAAGTGACAGGGCACAGGAGATCTCTCTCTCTCTCTCTCTCTCTTCCCCTCCTTCCTTCCCTCTCCCTCCCTCCATTTTTCTCTCTCTCTTCCAATTTCTATATTTTAATCTTTCTCTTTCCCTCTTTCTCCCTCTTCCCACCTCCTCCCTCCACCCCTATCTCAATTTCTCTCTCTTCCAATCTCTGTTCCTCTTTCCCTCCCCCCTTCTCCCTCCCCTCCTTCCTCCATCTCTCTTCTTTGTTTCTCTCTCTCTTTCTGCCTCTCAATCCTTTTCTCTTTCTCTCTTTCTCTCTCTTGTAATCCTCCTTCTCTCCCTTCTTTCTCTCCCACCCCTCCTCCTCTCACTCTGTCTTTCAATTTCTCTCCCTTTTGATCTCTGTTTCTCTTTCCCGCCCTCTCCACTCCTCCTCCCTCCATCTCTCTGCTTCTCTCTCTCCCCTCTTCGCCCCCCTTTCAATCTATTTCTCTGTTCCTTTCTCCCTCCCCCCCCCCGTCCCTCCCAAACACTTGTGCGATCAGTCCTGGGTCTGAAATGCGTTCAATGGGGAAGCCAAATTCACTTAAGAAGCATGTTGCTAACTTAATAACCGTGGCAAGAAAAGGCGTAAAATAAGGGCAAAACCCACTGTCTCGCTTAGCAACAAAAATAATCTTGGGCTCCATTGTTGTGGCCGTAGGTGGTGCTCTGTTATTGGTTTATCATCCACAGTTTGTTGGCTTCTGTACAGAACACCGAAGTGATGTAATTTGTGCTCTATGGAGCTATATTATAAGGATCGGAGGCGGATTAATGGCGAGCGGAGAGCTAATTTAAGGAGCAGGCTTTTTCAACTCCTTTCCCTGTGAACAAGAGCCATTTGTTTTATCGCACACTAGGTTTTATTCTCTGGGTGTAGTGCTGCTAATCACCGTGATGGAGGCCAGGCCTCTCGTGATAGCATGAGGTTTACAGATTCTGGAGGCTCTACGCATCCCCTAGTTTGGATAGCTCAAGAAGAAAGTTTTACACAAGTTAATACCCACCATTTATCATAAAGGGCCCTCAACCAACACAAGCTACGAAAAGGGTAACACCATCATACATCAAAAACATCTCAAAAGAGCCGCGGTGGCGCAGCAGCTAGAACACAGTGCCGCAGGCTACTTCTGCTGACTGTCGGCTGACTGCAATTTGGCAGTTTGAATCTCATCAGCCTCAAGGTTGACTCAGCCTTCCATCCTTCCAAGGTGGGTAAAATGAAGGCCCACATTGTTGGGGGCAGGATGCTGACTGTAAACTGCTTAGAGAGGGCTGCAAAGCACTGTAAAGCAGTATATAAGTCTAAGTGCAAAGTGCAAATGCAAAAACAACCAACCTATTACAACCATATAGCATCACCGTAGCACACAAACCAACAAAAGCCCTCCAAAATATCTTAAATAAGCCAAAAGGCCCAATACAAAAAAACAACAACACGTAGGATTGTGTTAGGGTTGTAACAACCACTATGTAGGACAGACAAATAGAAGACCAGCAGAATTCATCCATAAATACCAGCAATCAGAAGACTCGTTAGTTGCACAACACATGGAAACTGCTATAATTTCAACTGGGAGGCTGTGAACTTTGTAGACTAAGCTAAGTCCAGAAACGCTAGAGAATTCCCGGAAACTTGGCATTCAGGCAAATCAGCCATCAACGGGCACATGGAGGTAAACAAGATCTACAATACCATTCAAAAGAAACAGTCAAAAAGCTAAGAACAAAACAAAAAGACCCAAATACCTCCTGGTCATCAGTCAACACTCCAGCTTAGCAAAGATTAACATCAAGATTAACACTAGACCAACAGACAAGAAGCAAACAACACCCCAATCAAGGAACTCCCAACTCAAACAATCAGGTAGTAAACAACAGCCTAACCAAAGAACCACGAAGAACTCCAAGCAACACTGACAGGGCAAGCTACTTATAGATAAACAGAGAGCAAACCCTATTCCCTTCTATCACTGATGATGTTACCTAGTTGGGTAATGAAATATCTGGCAGAAACCCACCAAGCTCAGAGAGCACCAAGGACCCCACAGTTAATATTCACATGTCTTTTTTTTTTAAGGTTCATTAGCAAACCAGGCTGGCTCACAGTTCACATAATACCAAGACATAGTGAGTGGGTCTTCCAAGCCCAGGCAAACCCACCTTATGAATGATATGTGCAAAAACATCTATGGTAGTTTTCAATTTTCTGCAATGATGGTTAGATTTTGCAATGGGATCTCCAAATCAGAATCCAAGGTTTTCTTTGAGTTAAAAAGATCCTTACATACTGTATGTGCCTTGTATTTTCATTGGAACATCTTGCAAATCCAGCGTGTTTTTCCTTGAGACGTGGAAACGGCCTCCTTTGGGTCAATTTTAGTCATTTTTGGCACTTAGCGCTAAGCTTTTGTTTTGTCTTTTCGAAGGGGGGAAAAATAGCCAGGAAACCCTAGTACTATGAAGCTAATGTCAAGGCAGGTCAACCCTAAAATCGAATTAAATTGGCAACGTCATATTTTTTTTTTTTTTAAAAAAATACTCTTAACAGTATGACTTTGCACCAGTATGTTATCCAAATGTTCCAGTTTAAAAATAACAAGCTTGATTGAATTTAATCGGTTATAAAACTTGAGCAAGGCGGCCCTGCCCATTATCTTGAAGAGAGCCAAGATAATGTGATTTTGGAAGAGGGTTGGATTTGGATCCTTCGAAACGACAACGTTGCACTAGGCAAAATCATACCCAGAAATCTATGTGATATATTTTTTTTGTGTGCAACCTTTTCTCCTTCCTTTTTGACAGCCAAACTCTCAGCCAAGCAGAAGGGTGTGTGTGTGTGTGTCTTTGCAAAGGTCCCCGGTCACATTCTGATTTATTTGACAGACTTAGTAATAAAATAACTATTTGTCTAGTTCTTCCTGATCGGCCTGAAGCTCTCTGCCAAGACCAAGAGAATTTGACTAGTCAGGAAATCACAGCTATTTTGGCTTTGGGAGAGCCCGTGATATTTGAAAATGAGATATTTTAACATTGATGTGGACATTTTCCACACCACCAACAAAGTCTCTTACGGATAAATTTACTAAGGAAAGAAAAGAGGAGGAGGGAGGGAAGGAGGGCAGGGAGGCAATCCAAGAGGAAAAATAATAATAAAAGGTCTATTCCAGATTGCTTGCAGATGTATCCTGTAAAAATAATTGTTTTTCACTGGATTTTAATGTTGCTTTGACTTTGTAAACATAATGCTTAAATGGTTTTATTCAATAAACGTGACCCGCCCAGTAATTGCTTGCAGCCTCTTAAATGAGGAACAGCTTTTACAAAGTCTCTGCGGAGCCCTGAACATCCTTAGGCCGCAGCATTTAGCCAAAGCCTGCTTTGACCTAGGAATCAGTGGCTTGGGGAGTGATTGTTTAAAAGGAGCACTTTTGCTTCAGTGAAGTATGAAACATTAATGATGATGATGATGGACTTGAACGCAAGCTCTTTGATCTGGCCCCATCCCCCTGCTGGAGCTGAGGCTTCGGAAGGATTTCGTTCGGGACCATTAACTTGTCTGTCTTAGAAAAGTTAGGCTCCTTTTACTAAGCATCACCACGGGGGAGTTGTGGTAATGCTGGTTAAGTTATTGGACTGGAAGCAAGGAAATTCAGGTTCGAGTCTACCCATAAGGAGTTGATTAGGTTGGTGTGGTGGAATGTAGTCTGGATTCCCAGAAGGGAGGGGCTGAATTCCAGAGACAGTGAAGTTTAGATAGTTCGATCAGGAGGAAGAGAGTTAAGATGGCTCAGAATAACAGAGCTGGGAATGGAAGACTTCTGGTCCAACCCCTTGCTCAAGCAGGAGATTGTACTATTCCAGATGTGGCTTTCCAATCTCTTCTTAAAGGCCTCCAGAGATGGAGCATCTGCAACTTCTAGAGGGAAGCCATTCCACTGGTTAATTGTTCTTACTGGCAGGAAATTTCTCCTTAGTTGTAGGTTGTTTCTCCTTGTTTCGTTTCCATCCATTGCTTCTTGTCCTGCCTTCTGGTACTTTGGAAAATAGATTGATCCCCTCTTCTTTGTGGCAGTTCCTCAAGTATTGGAACACTGCTATCATGTTACCCCAGTCCTTCTCTTTACTAAGGAAAAAAAAAAGTGAATACGTGTTGTGGCCCCCCCAGCAGCCAGTAGAGCTGGCAGCAGTCAGACAGTGAGGAGGTTAGCGAGGAACATGGGCCAGTCCTGGAGTCTGGGGAAGGCTCTGATGAGGGCTCTGTGTTGAGGGCGTCCGACGGTTATCAGCTGCCTTCGGAGTTGGACATTAGTGAGGCAGAAGAACAGCGGGAGCCTGTTCCCAGTGTGCACATGTGCAGAGCTGCCAGAAGAAGGGAACTGCTAAGGAACAAGGGTCGACTCGGGAGTAAAGGCACAGGTGGTCTCTCCCATAGGGAATAAAAGAGGAGCGAAAGGGGAGTGGGGTTTTGCAGGAGGCAATTAGTTCATTTGGGTGAAGATCTGTTCCTGCATTCTTGCCAGTTATTGTCTGCTACAGTGTGGCATCTGAAAGCTATCGGCCTGGCAATTCTCCAAGCCTGATAAAGGTCTATAATTGGGAAATCACTTTAAAGACAGTTGGCCGGGATTTTGCTGGAAAGGAATTCACTGCAATCTAAAATAAAAAGGGTTTTATTCCTGCTTTTGGGAAGCCTGGGTCAGAACAGATAGAGTCAGGATTAATAATCAGCAGGGCCAGAAAAACTCACTTCCAGGACCATGATATGGATGTCTGCAGATTGTGTTGTGGTTCACATCCAAAAGGCCTAAACCAAAAGTTATCCTTTTCTTGAAATGCCATTTTATTTCCGGTCAGCAGAACAAAGCCAGGGGCATTGACAACAAAGGAAGGTATCTTCCTTTGGCATACGTCTTTTGCTGATCTTGTTTTCAAAGGCTTGGCTCTAGAAAGCACCCCAATAAAACCCGCAGAGAGAGAGAGAGAGAGAGAGAGAGAGAAACAAAAGGCCTTCAAGATTGTCATGGTTGGAAGGAAGGGAGTTGGAGGGGAAGAAGGCGAGGATCTCGAAACATTCGGCTTAGGCAAAATGTCAGAGGAGAAAAAACAAACGCTAGAAGAAGAATGACCCCACTTAATGCTAATTAGATAAATGCATGTCAAGTCAGAGGATGGTTGGCAGAGGAACTGGCCCCCTTCGCCCCCCCACCCCTAGACTAAAAAAAAAACACAAAATCCCATAAAATCCGAAGTTCAAAAACAAACAAACAGAAACCACATGGACACTCATTCCTCCACGCAGTGGTTTTAATACAGCTCTCCACCAAAGGATTAAGCCCAAACGCATTGCAGACTGCCTTGGCAAAGGCTAGGAATGTTATTATGAATGTTGTGGAAAGGGGCTTTTCACAGCAAGCAATAGATACAAACTCAAGGTTAATCGCACCAAACTTGATTGCAGGAAATACAACTTCGGCAACAGAGTGGTCAATGTCTGGAATACTCTACCTGACTCTGTGGTTTCTTCCCCAAACCCCAAAAACTTTCACCTTAGACTGTCTACTATTGACCTCAACCCTTTCCTAAGAGGTCTGTAGGGGGCGTGCATAAGCACACCAATGTGCCTACCGTCTCTGTCCTATTGTTTCTTTTATTTTTCTTATATGTATCCATGTATTCATAACTATGTTTTTACTTATATCTATTATCTTGTAAGCAATTGACAAACCAAATAAAATAATAGATAGATAGATAGATAGATAGATAGATAGATAGATAGATAGATAGATAGATAGATAGATGATAGATAGATAGATAGATAGATAGATAGATAGGAAGGAAGGAAGGAAGGAAGGAAGGAAGGAAGGAAGGAAGGAAGGAAGGAAGGAAGGAAGGAAGGAAGGAAGGAAGGAACAAAGAGGGGGAGGAAAGAAGAAAGAAAAGAGAGAGGGAAAAAAGGAAGGAAGTGAAGAAAGAAAGAGAGAGGGGAGGAAAGAAGAAAGAAAGGAGGGAGGGAGGGAAGGAAGGAAGGAAAGAAAGGGAGAGAGAGAGGGAAGAAGGGAGGGAAGGAAAGAAAGAAAGAGATCCGTGCTGCAGAACAGCCAGTATTTCCAGCCATTGCTGGAGCTGGAGGCTTCCTTCCACTTCTGGGAAGTTGGAGAACAAGGGATATCTTGTTTCCGATAGAAGAGAATCTTGGTAGCTCAGGGTTGAACTGTGAGGTCTTTGGTGCTCTCTGAGCTCGGTTGGTTTTCATGCAGACATTTCATGATCCAACTAGGTAACATCATCAGTGCTAGACGGGAGTGGGGTTTGCTCTTATTTTTCTATACTAGTGGCTTGCCCTGTCCTTGTTGGTTGCTTGATTAGACTGTTGTTTATTGTTTGCTTGTTGGTCAAGGAAATTAAGGCACTCCCAAGGCAAGTAACAACTATCAAAAGGATACGTAATTCGGAAATCCAGTCCTTTGGGGAATAATTAAAGGTTGATATCCAAGATTGGAAGGTGCAGAGAAACCTGGCCCATAGAATTGGCATCAGCCGGACATGACTGAATGGATATCATCATCATCATACGGTCTATAGAAGAGATAACTGAGCAGACATATGATAGAAATTTAAGGTATCTGGAGGGTTGTCCTTACAGAGAAGAGACAGGTTGTCTCCGAGGGCAAGATTAGAACCTACAAAGAAGGACATTCAAGTGAGATGTTAGGAAGAACTTCCTGACTGTCCAAGGGGTCAACCGTTGGAGCAAGCTGGCGCAGGAAGTTGTGAGGTCTCCTTACCTGGAACTCTTCAAACCGAAGCTGTTTTGGACCAAGGGGCATCTTATCTGACGGCTGCTCTGTGTCCCCTCAAGACTTCTTCTCCCAATTGATGGAAGAACATTTATCCTTCGTGATCTTGCTGAGCCCCCTCAAAAAGCTTCACAGCCCCTGCCCCAACTAGTCAACCCAATTCTCCGAAAGGAGCTTGCCTCCCGGTGCTTAAACACACAAGGTAGGCATTTTCCACTGCCTTGAATTGGCAGTGGGAGGCGAATTGCTTTAAATGACAAAGCTAAGTGTCTCTCTCTCTCTCTTCCTTCCTTCTTTCTTTCTTAGAAGTGCCATTCGGGATGGGGGGAGAGGGAGAGGGAAGGGGGAAAAAAAAGAAAGCTTTGTTCTCCTCTCCTCCCCAAACACCCACTTTCTCTGACAAATGTCGCGTAAATTATTCAGAATAAAGTTCATAAAGCAGTTGAGGTTTGAAAATTAAAAAATAATCATAACGGAGGTAATAGCAACGATAAATCTCAGTTCAGGCCTGCAATTAAATGTCAGCAAGAAGCTTTGACTGAACATTGGGGAGTGGGGGGTGAGAGTTGTTGGCAAGCCTGGAATAATTCCATCAAGATATACAATATAGTATATATATATATATTTGCTTTCTTACACATTTGGCTTTCTCTTGGATGTTTTTCTTTTTCTTTCTTTGTGTTCATTGTCTTCCTTTTCAAGCATTTTCAATAAAAAGGTTTTAGATAGGTAGGTAGGTAGGTAGGTAGGTAGGTAGGTAGGTAGATAGATAGATAGATAGATAGATACTGCAGATAGGTAAGTAGGTACTGTAGATAGATAGATAGATAGACAGACAGACAGACAGACAGACAGACAGACAGACAGACAGATAGATAGAGTTGGATAGATTGAGATAGATAGATAGATAGATAGATAGATAGATAGATAGATAGATAGATAGATAGATAGATAGATAGATAGATAGATACTGCAGATAGGTAAGTAGGTACTGTAGATAGATAGATAGATAGACAGACAGACAGATAGATAGATTAGATAGATACTAGATAGATAGATAGTAGGATAGGATACTGTAGATAGATAGATAATAGATGGAGATAGATAGATAGATAGATAGATAGATAGATAGATAGATAGATAGATAGATAGATAGATAGATAGATAGATAGATAGATAGATAGATAGACAGACAGACAGACAGACATATATTCACAGAGATGATGTGTGGATGGATGGGTATGTAGGGTGGTGGAGAGAGGGAGAGATAGAGGATAGGATAATGGGTGGGTGGATGGATGGATGGATGGAGAGATAGGTAGATAGGACGGGTGGGTGGGTGGAGAATGAGGGAAAGATAGAGGATAGACAGGATAGCATAGCATAGGATAGGATAGTGGGTGGGTGGATGAATGGATGGAAAGGTAGGTAGGTAAGTTAGGTGGGTGGAGAGAGGGAGAGATAGAGGATAGATAGGATAGCATTGGATAGCATAGGATAGGATAGTGGGTGGGTGGATGGATGGAGAGGTAGGTAGGTAGGTAGGGTTGGTGAGTGGATTCTCTGACTGAGAATCTCCATAGACATTCAAGGACAGAGCTACTCTGATACCTTCCAGGAACCTGATCTACATCTGAAACAAATTGGCTGATAACGGATCCTTTTGCTATAAGAACGAGGTGAAAAGCCCATTGAAAAAAACACGAAGATCCTGGAACCGAGTAGTAATGGTGGTAGATAAATACGAAAGAAGTCAATGTCATTTCATTTTGGGCTCTGGCAGATTTTTTTTTTATTATTATTTAGTATTTATTCGATTTGTCAATCGCTTACAAGATACAGGTATAAGAATAAACATAGTTTTGAATACACGAGATAGATACTTATAAGAAAAATAAAAAGAAACAATAGGACAGGGACGGTAGGCACAATTGGTGCCTGACTTGATAGCCATGCCTCATCTAATGGCTCACCAAAGGGAAAAGGCTGCTCTGGGAGGGCCATTTTCTTTTTCTTTTTCTTTTTTTTTAAACGTATTTTTTCACACTCTCTGTTAAATTCCATCCTTCCTCACCTGGTGCCTAACCCTTCTGGCCCATTGCTGTTCTTCGGAGTACCAGCATCTATGATGTAATATTGCAAGACGGGTCTGATGCCAGCTTGTCTGCGAGCTGCATACTAACTAAAATCTCCGTGCTGACATTTTTCCTCGTGCGGGGGTACTCTGACTAATGAAACTCGTATTTCAGAACTGGCTCTGACAGCTGTGTCTTAAGGAGGGAGGGGTGTCTCTGCAAGGTGTGTTCATATAAATGCGTACTTTTGGCATGGAGGGATTGGGAGCAGGGGAGGGCGGGAGGGAAGGAAGGAAGGAAGGAAGGAAGGAGGGGAGGAAGGAGGGGAGGGAAAATGAAGGCAGGAAGGAGCAGAGGGAGGGAGGGAGGAAAGAAGGAAGGAAGGAGAGTAATTTTGCCCCTACTTAGTTGAATGAGTATATTTAAACCCTAACCCTAACCCAATCTGTGAAGAAGGAAGGAAGAAGTGGAGGAAGGAGGGAGGGAGGGAAGGAATGGAAGGAGAAAGGAAGGAAGGAATGGAGGGAGGAGGAGATGGAGGCGAGGAAAGGAAGGGAGGAAGGAGGAGAGGAAGGAAGGAAGGAGGAGATGGAGGGGAAGGAAGGGAAGAGGGGAGGGAGGAATGAAAGAAGGGAGGAATGGAGGAGGGAGGGAAGGAGTGGAAGGAGAAAGGAAGGGAGGAGGGAGGGAGGGAAGGAAGGAAGGAAGGAAGGAAGGAAGGAAGAAGGAAGGGAAGGAAGGAAGGAAGGAAGGAAGGAGGAAGGAGGAAGGAGAAGATGGAGGGGAGGAGGGAAGGAGCGGAGGGAGGGAAAGGGAAGGAAGGAAGGAAAGCAATATCGGTTATTCCCAGCATTTGTAGTAAAATCAAAAACTGCCTTAATAAAGGCCACCACAGAAAAGAGATCAGTCCATGTTTGATTCTAGGCAGGACTAGAACTCCCCGTCTCCTGGGTTCCAGCTTGATGCCCTCACCACCAGACCAAAGTGGCTGTGAAGTTTTCTTTGTGCTTCTCGCTGAGCAAGTCACCCACGAGGCAGGACGAGAAGGCACAAACAAGTCACACCGCTTCGGTTCTGGGAAGGGATGGCTTCGGGCAACATCACAACGAGAAGATGGAAACTATTTAAAAAACAGACCATTTCCTTTCTTGTAGGGGTGTTATTCCCTGACCACATTCTAAAACCCAACTGTCGCGGTTAGTAAACTGCATCACAGACAGTCGAAAGACCAGGAAATCTCTGGATTGACATTTCTTTCTTGTTTTGCATATGAATTTTCCACTCTAATGAAAGCTAACTGGATTTCAAGAATCCCTCCTAGACTGTTTACATTTCCACATCGATCGGAGTCGAATCCAGCACAGAAAAAGAGGGGGGAAGAAAGAGGGGGGGATATTTTGTCTGGTTGTGCAAAAAACATGAATCGTTTTTCTTTGAGTCACCCTAGATCAGGGTGGGCAAACTTTTTGGCTCGGGGCCGCATTGACTTTTAAAATTTGACAGACGGGCCGGGTCAGCACAAGATTTTTGGGAATCGCCCCCTTCCTCCCCTCTTCTCCTCCTTCCCCTCCCTCGGAGGCCCCCTGAGTCAGGAGTTGTTACCGCCGGCGCGCAGCTCCGCGCGGCTCCAGTCCCGCATTGCCTCGGGAAGGGAAAGGCAAAAAGGAAGAGTGCTTTGCAGCGGGAGCAGCGGCACCGGAGGCTCAGGCTCAGCGGCTCCTGGTTTTGCCTTTCCTTCCCAAGGCAATGCGGGACTGGAGCGCGCGAGCTGCGCCGGCGGTAGCAACTCCTGACAGCCCCAGCCGGACACCTGAGCGGAGCCGGGTGGAACTGCCTGTTGCTGCTGCCAGAGCACCGCCGGAGTCGCCTCCTCCAAGCAGGGCGGAAGGGTTCCGCCCAGCGGGCGGGCGGGCTGCTTGGAGGAGGCGACCCGGCAGTGCTCTGGGTTTCCCCTCCGCCTCACGGCTCGGGGCCAGGCGCGGCGCCCGCGAGGAAAAAGGAAGCCGAAAGTTGCTGGGAAGTTGCTCGACTGCTGGGAGCAGGCTTTTAAAGTGCCGCCGAGCAAAGTTTAAGCAGCCCGCCTGCCCGCCGGGCGGAACCCTTCCCACTCCTTGGCGGGAAGACGCTCCAGCCTGCAAACTTTGCCTTTGCAAAGTTTAAGCCTCGAAGCCCCGGACAAAAAAGGGGATCGGCGGGGACTCACCTTCGGAGAGGTCGCACTCGAAGGTGATTTCGAACTCCCAGCCAAGGCCTTTGCAAAGTTCTTTTCTTTCCTACCCGAGAGCGCTCCGCACTGTTTTGCAGCTTTGGGGGCCACGCGGCACAGGGCAATACACCACGCCCAGCATTTTTTTTCAGGGGCGGGCCGGATTGGACAGACCAACGGGCCGGATGTGGCCCACGGGCCGTAGTTTGCCCACCCCTGCCCTAGATTGTTACCAGCTTTAGCAATGGTCTAATTATTTCTTTGTTCTGAGTTCACAAAATGTTGCAAAATATTTATTGGTGGAGGGGAGCATTGAATGCAGTGTTTCACAGACATTCCAGGATTTTGCAATCATGAGTAAAGAAGACATCCAAGAGTTTGCTATTTCTTAACAGAGGTCCATGAGTGTTGTCTGGGTGGATTGGGATTGGGATTGGGATGGAATAGAGAGTACAGTAGAGAAGAGAAGAGAAGAGAAGAGAAGAGAAGAGAAGAGAAGAGAAGAGAAGAGAAGAGAAGAAGAAGAGAAGAGAAGAGAAGAAGAGAAGAGAAAGGAAGGATGGAGAAGAGAAGAAGTTAAGAACAGAATAGGATAGGATAGGACAGGAATAAGAATGCAATGGAATGGGATAGAGAGGGGAAGAGAAGAGAAGAGAAGGATGGCCCTCAGTTTAGATACATTTAAAATATTCTGTTAGACGTTGATTTATTAAACTTGTATGTTCCTGAACTCCTTATTCAGGTTCTGGGTGAGCTGTATCCAACCAGCCTGGGTGATAGAACCTCCTGCTTAGAAAAAAAAACAAAAAACTAAGACCTTTTCTGATTCTAACATGTGGCTCCTGTTCATTGTTGATCATCTGGTTGGGTTCTTGCCCCAAGATCATCTGATGGTCTCCACGACTCAACCTTGCCAAATCATCTGATCCTTGGAAACTTATTCTTGGGGATGAAATGGAGACACCCCATCAGATCCTATTGACCGTCGGTAACCATTTAGCATGTTGGTTATGGCACAATCCTGCCATAATTTTAAATTCACCCATTTTCTTTCTTTCTTTCTTTCCTTTCTTTCTTTCCTTTCTTTCTTCCCCCTCCCTCCATCTCTTTCTCCTTCCTTCCCTCCTCCTTTTTCCTTTTTTCTTTCTTACTCTTACCTTCCTTCCTTCCTTTCTCTCTCTCTCCTTCCCTCCCATCTCTTTCTCCTCCTTTTTCCTTCCCTTTCTTTCTTTCTTTCTTTCTTTCTTTCTTTCTTTCTTTCTTTCTTTCTCTTTCCCTCCTTTCTCCCTTTGTTTCTTTCTTTCTACCTCTCTCCCTCCCATCTCTTTCTCCTTCCTTCCTTCTTTCCTTCCTTCCTTATTTTTCCTTTTTCTTTCTTTTCTTCCTTTATTCCTTTTTCTCTCCCTCCCTCCCATCTCTTTCTCCTTCCTTCCTTTTCCTTCCCTTTCTTTCTTCTTTCTTCTTTCTTTCTCTTTCTCTTATTCTCCCTCCCTCCCTCCCTTGTCTTTCTTTCTTTCTTTTTTCTTTCTTTCTTTCTTTCTTTCTTTTCTTTCTTTCTTTCTTTCTTTCTTTCTTTTCTTCCTTTCTTTCTTTCTTTCTTTCTTTCTTTCTTTCTTTCCACATGTATTTCTTTCTTTCTTTCCGGAATGTATTTGGCCTGGTTCACATGGACCCTTTTTCAGTCTTAATTTCCAATTTCATTCAGCCTTGCCCAAAGATTGCCAGCGGAGTTACATTCTTGCAATTAGCTCACTTAAAGTGATGCCACCGGTGTGCTAAAGATGCTTAAAATTAGACCCAGGCGTTAGGCAGTTAATCTATAAAATCCCTTGTTTCATCCCAGGGTTGTCAGAAAATTCGTTCCACATCTGCACAGAGAAAAGCCGGTGGGGGGAGAGAGGGAAGGGGAGGAGGAAGTGAGGAGAGCGGAGAAAAGAAAAGAAAAGAGTCGAGGTGTAAACTGCCAAAAACCATTTTAATGATGGCTGTAGAAAGAGGCAGGCAGATGGCGAGTCTGCTCTGGCTGTGGTTGGTATTTAACTGCTTTTTTATTGGAAAAATATGGGGTGAAAAATTGTGTGGGGCTCATTAGACAGCCTGCTGTGATCCTGATCAGCTTGCCAATCTGTTCTGCGTGGCAAGGATCCAAACATCTATAAATTTTGAGCAGCGGCTTATAATCGGCTGCCTGGAGCTTGTTAAAGCTTCTCCTTTAGATTCCCTTTCCCTCCCTTGTTTTCCCCGGGATGATGGGGAGGGAAGGGGAGAGGAAAGGGTTGGGAAGGGGGTCTCTTCTCTCTATTAAAAAAACAAAAACCCCAAAGATCTCCAGGATACAAGCTGGGTTCCAACCCACGGGGAAGAAGAAAACAGGAAAACTCAACCAAGTAACCCATTTCAGTGGCTTCTTCTTGTTGCTGTTTTTACAAAGAGCCGGTTCCACACTTGGCTAATGCTCCATAGTTATTATGATTAGGAGTCCCCGTCCTTAGCATTTTATTTCAAGAGTTGGTGGTTTGCATGCAGGTTTTGGATCCAAGGATGGTGGTTGGAAAGTTGTGTTTCTCACGCCCGGATAAAACAGGAACAAACGCATCATGCCGCCCATTGATTCAACGGCAAGGGGTCCACATCGTACGATGCGCTAAGGGAACTAGATCTATTTATGATTGTAAAGCCCACCCCTTATAAATACAAATATGATACAAAAAATGATGCTAAGACCCTAGAGCAGGGGGTGTCAAACTCAACGCCCACAGGCCAGGCTTTGGCTTGTGGGGTGCTTAAATCCAGCCCGTGGGGCCAGACTGGAAATATCAAACAACCAGCCCACGGTGCCTCTGCCAGCCAAAACAGGACACAGGGAGCCATGTGCCCCATTTTTGGCCTCCAGAATGCTACTGGATGGAGGACTGGACTGGACTGGACTGGATTACAATTATGTGGCCTCAAATAAGCGCCTGATCTGGATAGAAAACAAGCAACCTCCTATGTTAATACTCCAGTTTAATGCCAGGTTTTACATACTGTAGATCCATTTAATCTACCATCAATAATCTATAACTGACAGCTATTTCTATTTACTATCCTAGAAATTTACCTCTGCTGTTAGGTCTTGCATTATCCTGTTATTTATGCTGTTGTATTTTTTATTATTAGTTGAATAATAATAATAAAAAAAATACAATAGTATAAATAGCTTTTTCTGCCTGGAAAAGCAATTTACTATGAAACAATGGGGTATAAATGTAGAAATAAAAAGTTCAGTGGAGTATGAAGAATAAGTCATAAATGTCTGTCCATAATATTTGGTAGAAGAGGTAGGAAAATGATCATAGTAAAGAACTGTGGAAAGAAAGAAGAGAAGAGGGGAAAAAATGCATCTTGAGCCTGTTTCCAATGCCCGCCATGTCCATGCCCACCCCAAGCTACACACACACACACACACACACACACACACACACAGGCCTTCCAAGGTCAAACACAACCCTGCCCTAGAGAGTGTGGAGAATAGCAACAAAGGGGTCTGGAAGCCAAGTCCCACAAGGAATGGCAAAGGGGACTAGGTGTGTTTAGCCCAATACAGAAGGATTAGTAGGGACATGATCACTCTCTTCCAGTACTTGAGGAGCTGTCCCAAAGAAGAAGGGATTGACTTACTCTCCAAAGCACCAGAGAGCAGGACAAGAAGCAAAAGGTAGAACCTTGTTAAAGAGAGAGCCAACCTATTTATTTATTTATTTATTTTTAATTCCGTTTGTCAATTGCTTACAAGATAATAGGTATCAGGAAAAACATAGTTATGAATACATGGATACGTATAAGAAAAATAAAAAGAAACAATAGGACAGGAACGATGGCACGTTGGTGCGCTTATGCACGCCCCCTACAGACCTCTTAGGAAAGAGGTGAGGTCAATAGTAGACAGTCTAAGGTTACAGTTTTGGGGGTTTGGGGAAGAAACCACAGAGTCAGGTAGAGTATTCCAGACATTGACCACTCTGTTGCTGAAGTCGTATTTCCTGCAATCAAGTTGGTGCGGTTAACCTTGAGTTTGTATCTATTGTTTGCTCTTGTATTGTTATAGTTGAAGCTGAAGTATTCATTGACAGGTAGGACATTGCAATGTATGATTTTATATACTATACTTAGATCGGACCGAAGACGGTGTAGTTCTAGGTTTTCTAGGTCTGGAATTTCAAGTCTGGTGGCATAAGGTCTTCTACAACGAGTAGAGGAGTGGAGAACTCTTCTTGTGAAATATTTCTAGACTTTCTCAACTTTCTCAACTGTCTCAACTGTCAGGTATGTAATGTGGGTTCCAAACTGATGAGCTGTATTCAAGTATTGGTCTAGCAAATGTTTTGTATGCTCTAGTTAGTAGTATAATATTACCAGAAAAAAGGCTGTGTAAGATTAGGTTAACAACTCTTAACGCCTTTTTGGCTATGTAGTTACAGTGAGCTCT
The DNA here is from genome assembly GCF_049901735.1 of Notechis scutatus. NCBI lineage: Eukaryota > Metazoa > Chordata > Lepidosauria > Squamata > Elapidae > Notechis > Notechis scutatus. Next base: position 8,400,811 of record NC_142021.1, on the reverse strand, counting down.
AACACTTAGATCATTTGAGATGAGTACTCCAAGATCCTTGACAGAGTTTGGATCATCAACGAGGTCTTGACTATTCAGCCTGTATTTTATTTTCTGACTTTTTTTGCCAATATGTAAGACAGAGCATTTATTTGTTGAGATTTGAAGTTGCCATTTGTTTGACCATTCTGGTACATAGTTGAGGTCTTTTTGAAGGGTAGCAGTACTGTCTGTGGTGTTGAATAGCTTTACATCATCAGCAAACAGAACGCAGTTGCTCTTAATATGATCACAGAGGTCATTTATGTAGAGTATGAAGAGAGTGGGTCCTAGAACATTGCCTTGGGGGACATCACTGCTGACAGGTACAGAATTTGATAGGACGCTCCCAATTTTGACCATTTGTTGTCTGTTAGCCCAACAGGAATGCTTCTATCCAGTTATGCAGGTGTCCAGACATACCATAAGATTTTAGTTTTAGGAATAGTTAGTTTGTCATGTACCACTGAATCAAAGGCTTTACAGAAGTCTATGTAGATTGCGTCTATTTATTTGCCCTGATCGAGTTGTGTAGTCCATATGTTTTTGCAGAATAGGATAGGTTTTTTTCTGAAACCAAATTGTTTATTGGAGAGTAGGTTGTTTGTCTCTAAGTGGAGGATAATGGATTGGTTAATAATTGATTCCATGACTTTACAGGTGACACAGCATAAAGAGATTGGTCTATAATTTTCAACTAGGCTGGGGTCTCCCTTTTTGAAGATGGGGATGACCGTGGCTAGTGACCATAGGTTTGGCAAGGAGCTGGTCCTGAAATATTTTTCAAAGATTATGCTTAGAGGTTCGGCTATGGCAGTGGGTAGCTTTTTTAAGAAGTAGGCACATATTCCGTCCGGTCCAATAGATAGAGATGGTTTTAGATTGCGCAGTGCTTTTTCAACAATGTCTTCTGTAAAATCGATATGTATTAGATCACTGTAGTTGTCTGTGGTTCGGCTAGGAAATACTGGGCATGATCCATTGCTGTTTACAAATACTGAGCCAAAGAATGTGTTAAAGAGGTTGGCTTTAATAGTGTCGTTGTTGCAGTCTTTACCATTAGGTCCTTTCAGGGGTGGGATGGACCTTGAGTCTTTTAGTTTGTTGTTTATAAAATTGTAGAAAGCATGGGTCGAATTGGTGCGTAGAAGGTTTTCTTCTTGTTTAATGTGACAAATTGGTGCATTCAGTTTTTATCTGGTGGCATAAATTTTTGTATCAGCTTTTGAAGTTGGCAACGTGACCAGATTTGTTTTTCCGCCAAAGTGATTTCTTTTTGGAATGAAGCTTCCTTATTGTTTTGGGTAATTTGTTTTTTCCTGGTTTTTGGAGTTGTTATTGGTACGTATAATTTGATGACTCTTTTGACTTCAAGTAAAAATATGTTGTAATGGTCTTCTACAGTATTGCATCCAGTGAATAGAAATTGCCAATCAAGGGAAGAGAGATCGTTGTCTATAAGATCATAGTTGCCTTTTTTGAAGTTATAATTGGGGATCACATCGTTGTGTTGATTTTTGTGTGGATGTATGTCCATACAACCTTGAAGTAAGGAGAAATTTCCTGACAATCAATCAATGAAACAACTTGGTTCCTGGAGTTGAAGTCTTGAGGTCTTCAAGAAAAGATTGGAGAACCATTTGTCTAAGATCGTATAAGGACTCCTGCTGTAGGAAATGACCAAGCTGAGCCCGAGGGAGGGGTCAAATACATCATCAGTCTCGAGCCCCTTCATGCCTATAAGAGATCCAAGTCAACCCACCTAGAATTCTAAGTGACTCTTTATCTACGACCAATTTGTTTTGCCCACTCGTAGTTCTGATTCTTGTAGACAGCAATAGCATGCATATTTTATTTAGTTTTCTAGTATGATTTTGATTGCTTATTTAGTATCCTTCGACTATCACTAAGTGTTGTATTTTATGGTTCATGAAGAATTTATTTATGATTACTATGATCATGATTTATCACTTACAGCTTTTATGTACACTGAGAATTTATGCACTGAAGACAAATTCCTTGTGTGTCCAATCACATTTGGCCAATAAAGAATTCTATTCTATTCTATTCTATTCTATTCTATTCTATTCTATTCCATTCCATTCCATTCCATTCCATTCCATTCCATTCCATTCCACTCCACTCCACTCTACTCTACTCTACTCTACTCTACTCTACTCTATTTTAGTCCTTATTTCTATTCTATTCTATTCTAGTCCTTATTTCTATTCTATTCTAGTCCTTATTTCTATTCTATTCTATTCTACTCATTATTCTATTCTATTCATTATTCTATTCTATTTTCATTTGAACACTCTGGACTCCTGATTTTCTGTGGTTGATAACTGCCTTGGGCTGAGGGTTGGTCTAGAAGACCTCCAAAGTCCCTTCCAGATTACCTCCAAGCCTCAGTCCAAATGAAAACATTTGTTTGTCTTCCCCTGATGCCACACACCCCACCCCAAGTAGGATGCATCGGATGTAGACTCCCTCCTGATGTGGTTTGAGGAACATTTGAACAGCATCCCTGTAAACTCCGTGGAACCATGGAAATTCCACCTGCCTCCTTATTTTTCATTTTCAGAAAAGGGACCTGGCTGAGCTTGTAAGACGAGATATATATATATTTTTTTAAACAATGCTTTCTGTTCTATTTACCTTTTGGGGGGTAGGATGGGAAGGAAGCAAATGAAACAATCCCAAATTGAAAGAAATGCAAATTTCACATCATAGCCGGGAGCAAAAAATGTTATGATCACAGAGTGAGTGTAGTTGAGGGGAGCCATAAAACTGCTGACAGAATTTTAATTCTCCATTCTAATCAGGTCTGGATCTCTGAAGAATCCTAAGAGGGAAAATAAACCTTTCCCTCTCTCTTAATATTTGCATTTTAAAGAAATTGGCTTGAGACAAACAGAGGTTGGGAGGTGTGGGAGGGGGGAAGAGGGCTTTTAAGAAGCATTGTGAAATATGTCCAATTAACTCTGGGAGAAAAAAAAATCTGAACTATCTTCTCCTTTTGGATATTGAAGAAATGTTCTTGAGATGTTTCTCCTGGCAACCCACTGGACAAGTGCCTGCTTTTTTCTTGGCAAAATTTTCAGTGGTGGTTTGTCCTTGCCCACTTCTTCCTAGTTCTGAAATGGAGGAACTGGCCTTAAGTTCACCCAACTGGCTCCATGCCTAAGGCAGGACTAGAACTCATGATCTCCCAGTTTCTACCTGGTGCCTTTAACCACTACCTCAACTGGTTCTCTTTGCTTTTGAGATGGTCTTGATTCCTAGCAATTGCCTGGACACGTCCCTGACCCCTTTTTGGGCCATGTTTTCAGCAGTATTTTTGCCTTCTTCTTCTTAGGGCTGAGACTCATCCAAGGCCATCCCTTCTGACCACATTCTTTCCTAAGGCCAGTGTTTCTCAACCTGGGTCGAATGTAAGATGGGTGGCCTGCAACTTCCAGAATCCACCAGCCAACATGCTGGCTGAGGAATTCTGGGTGTTGAAGTCCACGCATCTTAAATGTCTGTGGAGATTCTCAGTCATCCAGGTCAGTGGTGGGATTCAAAAATTTTTTACTACTGGTTCTGTGGTTGTGGCATGGCTGGTTGGGCATGGCTTGGTGGGTGTGGCAGGGAAGTCTACTGTAAAATCCCCATTCCCTCCCCACCCACTAACCTGCTCTCCAGCTCCATTCTCCTTGTGTGTCCAATCACACTTGGCCAATGAAGAATTCTACATCTATCTATCTATCTATCTATCTAATCTATCTAATCTATCTATCTATCTATCTATCTATCTATCTATCTATCTATCTATCTATCTATCTATCTATCTATCTATCTATCTATCTATCTATCTATCTATCTATCTATCTATCTATCTATCTATCTATCTATCTATCTATCTATCTATCTATGCAGGGCAACCAAAGAAGACCTAGCCAATCAGCTGGGGCTTGGGAGGCAGAGAATAGATGGGGGCGGGGCCAGTCAGAAGTAGTATTTGCTGGTTTTCTGAACGACTCAAAATTTCCGCTACAGGTTCTCCAGAACTGGTCAGAACTTGCTGAATACCACCTCTGATCCAGGTCATGGCTGTCCCAAAGGTGCTTTTTTCAAGAGGCAACTGGACTTTCCAGAAAGTCCAGCTGCCTCTTGAGAAAAGCACTTTTGGGGCACCCATCTTAAAGTTAACCAGGCTGAGAAACGCACCTCCATGCTGCCTGAAGATATGAGAGTTTGGAGAACATTAAAGTGCAGATGATAAGCTAGGCATGGAGAGACACCAATACATGTTTCTGCAGCCAAAGACTCTGAAATAGTTCTATTTTACTTTGCCAGCTCTTGGAAAAAGGGTTGTTAAAATCCTGTTGGTATTCTCTGCGGGCTCTGCTCTCTCTACAGGGATTCCAGAAGTTAATCTCTTCAGTGGGTGCTGGTGGTGGATATAATTTGCCCCCGCTGGGCAGGCAATCTGTGCGCATGAATTCCAAATTGCCATGTGGTGGTACCACATGCCGTTTCAGCCGCTGCAGATGCTGAGGCATAGTTTGAAAGGGGCTCATGTAATAGCGTGATTTCGTTCCTTCCATCCTTCCATGCCATCCACCCACCCTTCCTTCCATCCTTCCATTCACCCTTCCTTCCTTCCATCCCATCCATCCCATCCATCCTTCTTTCTTTCCCTCCTTTCATCCATCCACCCTTCTTTCTTTTCCTTCTTCTTTCCTTCCATTCACCCTTCCTTCCTTCCATCCCATCCACCCTTCTTTCTTTCCTTCCTTCCATCCATCCTTCCTTCCATCCTTCCATGCCATCCACCCACCCTTCCTTCCATCCTTCCATTCACTGTTCCTTCTTTCCATCCCATCCACCCTTCTTTCTTTCCTCCTTCCTTCCATCCTTCCATGCCATCCACCCACCCTTCCTTCCATCCTTCCATTCACTCTTCCTTCCTTCCATCCCATCCACCCTTCTTTCTTTCCTTCCTGCCATCCATCCATCCTTCCTCCACCCTTCCTTCCTTCCTTCCTTCCTTCCTTCCTTCCTTCCACCCACCCACCCACCCATCCATTCCACTTCTAAGTTCTTCGACTTACAACCACAACTGAGCCCAGTAGTTAAAGTAGTTAAATGAGTGGTTAAACAGTAGTTAAATGAGTTTTGTCCCCATTTTAAAACATTTCGTGCTGCAATTGTTAAGTGAACCGCTGCAGTTGTTAAACTAGTAAAACAGTTGTTAAGTGAACCTGGCTTCCTTGTGATGCTGCAACTGACATAAATATGAGGCAGTTGCTAAGCGCCTAAATTTTGAGCCCATGACTATGAGGTTGTAATGGTCGTAAGTATGTGAAAAATGGCCATAAGTCACTTCGTTCACTGCCTTCGTAACCTCGAAGGGTCACTAAACCAATTATTATTATGATGATGATGATGATGATTATTATTATTATTATTATTATTATTATTATTATTATTGATTAAACCCAGCGTTGAGGCTGTGCAAAGCTGAAGTCCCTCCCTTGCTCCATTCTTGGCGCTTCTTGTCTTCCCTTGCCTTTCTTTTGTACCACGTATGGAAACATCTCAGCTCCTGGAACCCCTCCTGGAAAGGCCACCCCGCCTATTGTCCCTTTTCTCCCCCAAAATGGATGACCCACCATGCCCTCCCTGACCTCGCCTTGGCCATCTGTTTTGTTTTTTAGCACTGGGGGGGGGGGCTTTTAAAGCCAAGCACACGGCAAGACCCTTCAAACCAACCCTGGGCCCTGCTTGGAGAGGCCCCCTCACTCCCCTGGCTAGGTTCACCTCACACACACACACACACACACACACACACACACCCAATTGCCTCTGAATGGCTGGGGTCTCCCATAATTTTCTCTCCTGCACAAAGCGGGGCCGACAACTGCACAGACAAAGGAACAGAATCCAAAGCTTGAGGGGGGGAGGGCAGCCTCCACCGATGAAGCCCTCCCCCTTCCCCCGTTTCCAACGTCCCACCTTCAGAAGACCTTTCCACCCATTCACACCCATCCTGTTTGCAGCTTTCTCGATCACCAGGAAGGTTTGCTTTTGAGGGGACAAGCTGCTTTGGTAGAATCAAGCGTTCCCTGAATGGCGGCTGGTGCCTTTCAACCCAGGTCAAGGCAGGGCCTGTGGCTCAGAGGAGGGTTTCGCCTTGAATGTGGGTTTCTCCCCCACCCACCCATCTCCACCCCACCCACCCCCACCTTGTCAAAGCAGCCGGCTCCTGCTGTTGGGGTTGCCACTTGAATGCTTTTTGTGTCGTTCTTCTCCTTCCTCCCTTTCTCTCTTTCCCTTCCAGCTCGCTGCTTTCTCTTTCGGCCTCGGGAGACTGGAACAAGCCCTGGATTGTTAGTGACACTCAGGCACTTTAACACTTAAAGTAGAAGGTTTGATTTAATCGCCAGCCTGTCATTTATTATTTGTCTGCTGTGTTCCACTGGAACGCCCGCTGATCAGCTGCCTGCTCCCATGGGAGACCCCCCCTCCTCCTCCTCCTCCTCCTCTCCCTTCCTCCCTCTTTCTCTCCCCCTCTTTCTGTCTCTCTCTCTCTCTCTCTCTTTTTAATGTCTAAATCCTCCATACAAATTGCACAGCTCCAGCATCTCCCAACAGGACCCATTACTGCCTGTGGGGCATTAAGGATCATTAATAGTGCTGTCAGCAAGCTAGCCAGTTGGTTAGCTTCTCATAAATAGGAAATTAATCCATCGACTTCATTAATAATGGAGAGAGAGAGAGAGAGAGAGAGAGAGAGAGACGCAATTTGTTTGCCCTTCACGACAAGCCGTCTTACTTCAGAACGGACACCCTGCCTGTAATGTGAGAGGACAGGACTTTAGATTGCCATCCCGTGTCTGATGCGGGAGGGGGAGGTTCAATTACTGAAAGAAATGTTATCTTAGGTCTTATATGTTGGAGGAGGAGTGTTATTGGGGTTTGTGTGTGTGTGTGAGTGTTGTTCTAACTGTCCTTCCCTGCTATTTTAGGCACCCTTCCGTGGCAGCATGGAAAAATGAAAGGGGGATAATAAGAAGGAGATCTCAGGAGTGTTTCTGGTTTAATTTTCCTACGGTTTTGATTTGGCTTGGGTTTTTTTTTTTTGTAACTGTGTGCAATCTCCCAAGGTCTTTCTCCTCCTCCTTCTCCTTCTCTTTCATTATGAAAACATCTTCTCCTTCTCCTCCTTCTCAGAATAACAGAATGACAGTGTTGGAAGGGACCTTGGAGGTCTTCTAGTCTAACCCCGTGCTCAAGCAAGAGACCCTATACCATTCCAGAAAGGTGGGTGTTCCATCTCTTCTTAAAAGCTTCCAGAGATGGAGCACCCACAAGTTCTGGAAGGAAGCTGTTCCACTGGTTAATTGTTCCTGTTAAGAAATTCCTCCTTAGTTCTAGGTTGCTTCTCTCCTTGATTAGTTCCCATCCATTGTTCCTTGCCTGGCCTTCCAGGTGCTTTGAAAAATAGGTTGACCTCCTCTTCGTGGCAGCCCCTCAAATACTGGAACACCACCACTCCTCCTCCTCCTCCTCCTCCTCCTCCTCCCAGTCTTGGAAGAGAGAAGGGAAGTTGTCTAAAAAGGCAGAATAGCAATTTGGACTTTATTTTAAAATGGCAGCTTATTCAAAGTATGAGCAAAGGAGGGAATACACACAGTTGGCCATAATGCAGTATTTCAGGATTTGGTATTCTTTAGGCCATGGAAACTGTCCAGAGGTCAACATTTGCCAGCTTAAGCTTATTCTTATCAAACAGGATGCCGGCTTATCTACTCAGCCCTCTGATGAATACATAAACGGTTGCCCGATATCTTCATGGTATGTTCAAACAGGTACCTATCACGTCCCATTTTATCATCTTGAAGAAATACAATCTAAATTCTCGAGCGCAGGGTTCCGTATTCCCCATTGCATTGTTTTTTTTTAAAAAAAAGAAAAGAAAATTGAGAACAAAAGGAAGAACAAATAGATAAAAACACAACCAAAGCAAACAAGACTGAGGTTTGTGATTGGTTGTGAATCTCCTGGTTTAAAAAAAAACAACATCAAAGATTCTTCCAGTTTTCCCCCTCCTTCCTTTCATGTTCCAGATTCTTCATTTGTAGACCTTAAGGGTCAAGAAAATGAAGAGTTTTTGTATGGATTTGTTGTCCTTATTTTAGCTTTATAAGACCAGGGAAGCATCCAATGAGCTGAAAACAAGCAGAAGAAATTCGTTCGGGCACGAGGGTTCAACCCACTGGAATCAGAGGTGGTATTCAGTTGGTTCTGACCGGTTCTGGAGAACCAGTAGTGGAAATTTTGAGTAGTTCAGAGAACCAGCCAATCCCACCTCTGACTGGCCCCGCCAACCCCATCTCTTCTCTGCCTCCCGAGTCCCAGCGGATCGGCTGGGTCTCCTTTGGTTGCCCTCCCCAGGAGAACGGAGCTGGAAAGCAGGTCAGTGGGGTGGGGAGGGAACGGGATTTTGAAGTATCCTTCCCCTGCCACACCCACCAAGCCACGCCCACAGAACCGGTAGTAAAAATTTTTGAATGCCACCCCTGACAGGATCCCAACACTTCGGGCTGTACCCTTTCCTAAATTAGTGAAGATATATCCCAACCAGAACGGCGGAGTGTAACTACCGATTCTTTTCATTACGCATCCTTTTATAAGGGACCCAAGACATGCTTTGAAATAAAGAGGAGGCTGGAGCCTCGCACTTTTAATTAATTTTAATTTTTCATTTAATTAAAAGAGTCAGGTGGAGTACGTGCCCCTGGCGGGAGCCCAAGGTCACATTTCGTCTTGTAAGGGCGCGCACCCCTGTTGACTTTCGTTATTAACTTCTCCATTTGAACAAGCTCGGGTCGAGTTGGAAAAGCGATGTCACCGTCTGTGTGTCTGTGTGAGATGGGGCCGGTCTGTCTTCACAAAAGCGGGCAAGCTGGCAGGTACCTTTCCTTGATAACCTGTGAGGTGCACTTCCTACAAGATGGAATGCGGCCTTGGGCCAATGCTAGGGAGTGGGGTATAACTGCCGACTCTCTTCATTACGCATCCCTTACAAATAACTGTTAGGAGACACGTCCTGCCTGTAAATATTCCTTTAATTGAGTGATAAGAGTATTGTAAAACACAAAAGGAAATAGAAGAGCGGTGAGGGGAGGAGGAGAAAGTGGCAGTGGTGGTATGCTACCGGTTTGGACCGGTTCACCTGACCTGGTAGTAAAAAAAGGGGGGGGCTCCGACGATTAGCTTAGAGGAGGAGGGAAAAAAATCCTCCAATCCGCATGTTAGGTGTGCACACAGTTATGGAACCAGTAGTGGAACAGGTAGGTAGGATCCCACTGCTGGGAAAGGGGGAAGAGAAGTGAAGAAAGACAGGGAGAAAAAGAAAATGAAGCATGGACTTCTGACTCTCTCTGTTACGGTAAAATAAGGCATTAGCATCCAATTTCCTAACAGTGAGAACAATAAACCAATGGAAAGGCTCGCCTTTGGAAGTTGTCACTGGAGCCTTTCAAGGAAAGATTGGACTGGACAACCCTTTGTCTGGGACGGGTGTAAGGTTTCCTGCTTGAGCAGGGGTTAGACTACATGACCTCCAAGGTCCCTTCCCACTCTGAGATTCTATTCAGTGTATTGAAATGGTTAACGCTTCCCTCCTCCTTTGACCTTTGCCCCCTTTCCTCTCCACTCCATTAAAAACCAAGGCCGCTGTAAACAATTTATGGCTTTCTTTGGAGGAAGCCAATTAATCTGACTGGTTTTGTAGCCTTTTCTTTAAAGCCATGCCAAACCTTTGCTTGGCCATTCCTGGCTGGAGGTACCCCAGTGCAGGAAGCCGACCTATTCACAGATGTTCAAGATGTTAGCTGCATCTCTGGGTTCAGTGTGTGTGTGTGTGTGTGTGTGTGTGTGTGTGTGTGTATCTATCTATCTATCTATCTATCTATCTATCTATCTATCTATAAAATATGTTTTCGTAGATTTTCACAGGTACAAGTATGCAGGTCTTGGCATGTTCGGGTCTTTTCCCGTGTAAGATTGAGAGTATCTTGGCGACGTTTCGACGAGATCCCACTCGCCATCTTCAGGCTGGTGCTTTCGGCTTCGTGCTTGTGCGAGCAAAGCATGATCGGAGCTGCCGTCTCTCTATAAATACTCGTTGAAACGTCATCAAGATACTCTCAATCTTACATGGAAAAAGACCCAAACACGCCAAGACCTGCACAATATATATATATATGGAGTACGTGCGTGGGTACAAATGTAAATCTTTCCGTGTGAGTTTTTACCCAAGCATACTTATTTATTCCGCGGGGCACATCAGTGTGTGAAGGGCATTCCCTTTGCTAATGGGCACATTGTGTGAGCTGATTGATGGCGTCCCCACGAATGGGTTGGACTGTAAGGTATTTCTTGGGGCACTGGCTGCAGTTAACCTAGAAAGCGCTCGGGAAACTGGCGTTTCGTTGAGCATTCCAGCTCATGCGCTGGAAAATATGATGGTTACAATTTATCTGCCCGAACGATAAACGTTGCTCTTCGGCAACGAAAAGATGGTGCTTAAACGACACATTCTGGTGACGGAGGAAACTCGGAAGTAAATTGTTTTGTTTTGTTTTCTTGGCGAGAAGCGGCTTTTTAAAAATCGAGTGTAAAACACACAATTAATGACTTAACAATCACTCTACAAATCAGGCAACCAACCTCAAGGCAAGCAGGGGCTCCATATTAGTGCTAAAATGGATGTTTACTCATGTGCAACCTGGGTGAAATTGAAAGAGGAAAAGAACCAAGGAATGAAAAGAAGGAGGTGGAGAAAAACTCCCCTCCCTCTCTCTGTCTGTCTCCCTCGCTTGTTTTACAAATGTTGGCCTTTCCCCCTCGGGATAGTACAGAAGCTTGTTCCTGCATCCGTCTCTCTCCTGAGCAGATTCGAAGGCTGCCTACGTAGCTTGGAAATATAATCCCCTTCCTGGTTGGCTGTTTGATGTCTTCAGATGCAATCAGTAGCAATCACGGGACTACTTTACGATGTTTTCTCTCACCTACGTCCTTGGATGTTTGACTAAAACTGAAGCAGATCCTCCTCCTTAGAAGGAACACAATCGGACGTAACCTTGGAGGTCTTCTAGGCCAGTGGTTGCCAACCGGTGGGGCCGGGGACCACTGGTGGTCTGTGAGACAATTTTGGTGGTCTGCAGACAATTGTCCCCCCCGCCCAAAGCAACCCACCAAAAGCAATTAATCCAGGCTGCGTGGGAATACAAGGCTGCGCCGCCCACATAGCCCACCCACTGGCCCCCACCCTTTGGCCGAGCACAAACTTTACCTTGAGTAGAGCCACAGGAGCTGGAACTGGAAGGTAAGACCAACGGCGGGGGAGGGAAATCCGCCCCAGGGTGGCTTGCTGGCATTGGTGGGAAAGTCGGTCCCATATTCCATAGCTGCAGTAGCCACAGGACTGGCCCTTTGGTCATCCCAGAGCAGCTCCTCCAGTCCATGGCAGGCGGGTGCACCCGGGTGGTGGAGCAGCTTCTCCTCAACCTACCAGCGCAACCGAGCCTAAAATTTATGTTGTTCAAGTGAGAAAATGGTCAAGTGAGCCCTGCCCCATTTTATTACTTCTCTTGCCAAATTTGTTAAGGGAATCACTGCAGTTTGTTAAGTGAGTCACACACGGCTGGGAAGTGTATCTGGTTTCCCCATTGACTTTGCTTGTCAGAAGGTCGCAGAAGGGGTCCGCCTGACCCCAGGACACTGCGACTGTCATAAATGCGAGTCCATTGTCGAGAATTACAAACGTAGATTGTGTGGCCATGGGGATGCGGCAACAGTCCTAAAGTGTGAAAAATAGCCTATAAGTCGCTTTTTTCAGTGCCGTTGTAACCTTCAACAGTCACTAAGCGAGCTGTTGTAAGTCGAGGACTACCTGTACCATACCTGACCAAGGGCTGTCCAATCTCTTCTTAAAAACCTCCATTGATGGGTCACCCACATCTTCTGGAGGCCAGCCATTCCACTGATGGTTCGAATAGAAAAAATTAACTATAGAAATTGGGAAACTGACCATCTTAGTGTCAACTCATAAAATATTTCTGTGGTCTTTTTAGAGTCACCAACAGAAAGGGAGGAAGGAAAGGGGTTTGAAAGAGCAGTGCGGCAGCTTTGAAATTGAAAGTGCATTCCATAAATGTTTTCAGAGATAGTAACTAGGTGACTGAAGTTTCTGCCGCGCAAAATTCTAACTGGAGAGCACGATCGATGACTCTTGGCTATGCATGTGTCCCATTGGAGATTATGAATTACGATACACCCAGAGGGGTGGGGGGAAAACCAGGGTCAAGGGTGACAGTGAATGATGTTTCTCAGAGTTGGCTACACCCAGACAGTGCTGGACCTTTTAACTCCCAATAAATCCTTTGGAAGTTTTGGAAGTTTGGCTCGAGACTCATGATTTAAATGGGGGTAACTGCCGGAATCCTGACACTTAGACCATGTCCAAAAAGAAAATCTCTAGAAAATCTCTAGAAGGTGGGCATGCTGACAAACTGGCCATCAATAGACAGACAGACATAAATAATATCCACATATAGGTAGTCCTCAACTTACAACAGTTCATTTAGTGACCGTTCAAAGTTAGAACAGCAGCCCAAAATGCTATTTATTACCGTTTATTTAATGTATTACTGTTTTTCATACTTATGACCATTGAAGCATCCCCGGGGTCATGCAATCAAAATTCAGATGCCACTGACTCCTATTGATGATGATCGTAGTGTCCCGGGTCACGCGATCTCCTTTTGCGACCTTCTGACAAGCACTATCGACAGTGCTGAACAACCGTGTGACTAACTTAACAACTTTAATGATTCACTTAACAACTGTGGCAAGAAATGTCATAAAATGAGGCAGAATTCGCTTCATGAGTGTTTCACTCGGCAAGTGAAAAGTTGGGTTCGATTGTGGTCGTACGTCCAGCACTACCTGTGCCGTCTGACGTGGTGGAGTGTCTCCTGCTCCCCAAACCCGCTGGCATGAACTCAAAATATTCCTTTATTAGGAGCCCCGGCAACCACCCCAGCAAAAAGTTTCTCTCGCAGGCTAAGAAGTCCATCGGCGGGGAGATGAATAGTTGTCTGCCACCCCTATTCATTTCCGCCTCCTGCCTTTTATCCCCAGAGCTAGGGTGGGGCTTCGCTAGCAGCAGTGGATCTTCCATCCCAAAGACCGGCCCATAGATTTCCACTGCTCTCCTCTCCTCTGCCTTCTGTGCATCCACACACCAGGCACTGGACCCAGCTGTTCCTCCTCTTCCTCATCAGCTATCTCCAGACTGGGGGCTGTTGACTCTCCTTCTGAAGGCTAACAGATGGCCTAGGCTCTGCCTCTCTCTCTTTTTCTCTCTGCCAGCTCCATTCCCGCTTCCCCTTTGGAGCTCTCACGTTGCCCTAATGCTGACCCTGACTCCCATGCCGCCACTGGAGGGGCCGGCAGCCGACAGGCCACAACAGCCTGTTTGTCCTACACAGTGGCTGTTGCGGTCATTACGAATCTTTACACATCTCTGCTTTGAGCCTCTCCGTCGTCGCTACCAAAACGTGACCTTAAGCTCTTCCATTCTCTTGGTCAACGCGCATCCTCTCCGGTTGAATAATAACTTAGCACTAACTGCTTCCAGAGGGAGAACCAGTCAAGTCTTCTCTTACTAGGAGGGGGACTGTGGTGAGTGTGACACAGGATCTCTAGAGCCCAGGAAAAGCAAGCGATTAAAACAGAGAAGTTGCCTGAACCAGGGACCAGACAGCTCAATTAGCATCCCACTGAAAAGCACACACACACACACACACACACACACCCACACACACACACCAGAATGAAAGAAAGCTCCCCAAGGAACGGAGCTGCCCACTTAAAAAGCACCGAGGCCAAACACTCTCGGAGCTGTCACTTCCAAAGCCTTCAGCTGTTGATTTGCATGTCCTGCCTCTTCTTCCCTGTTGCTTAACCGTCTGTCCTGTTGATTAATCGTGATTAGACAGGGAGACAAAATGTTTCGCAACGTTGGTTGGGTTTTTTTGTGTGTTTTTTTTAAGAAAAGAAAATTCACATCCCGAAAAAAGCATAGGCGGAGGTGTCTTGTCTTCAAGGCAAGCCTTAGAGATGGATAGAAGGGAATAATTGTAGCTCAGGTTGAAATGTCGGCTCCTTGGTGCTCTCTGAGCTTGGTGGTTTTCTGGCAGATGTTTCATGACCCAACTAGGGAATGTTATCAGTGCCGGAAGGTTAATGGGGATTGTGAGGAGGAGGAGCGGGGAGGAGGAAGAGGAATGTAGGGTCCTTGGTGTTCTCTGAGCTTGGTGGTTTTCTAGCAGATGTTTCATGGCCCAACTAGGGAACATCATCAGTACTAGAAGGGAGTGGGGTTCGTGGAATAGAGAAGGAGGATGACTATGTTGTCCTTAGTGCTCTCTGAGCTTAGTGGTTTTCTGTCAGATGTCTCATAACCCAACTAGGCCACGTCATCAGTTAGGACTGATGATGTTACCTAGTTGAATCATGAATCATCTGCAAGGAAACCGCCAAGCTCAGAGAGCACCAAGGGCCCCACAATCCTCCCTCTCTTCCTCCTCAAACCCCACTTCCTTCTAGCACCAATGATAGTATCTAGATTGGGTGATAAATCATCTGCAAGAAAACCACCAAAGACTCCACAAAACCTAGCGAAATAAATCAAAACCTAGAGAAATAACTCATGTTCTCTTCCCTTTTCCTAGGCTCAGCTTAGATCAATAACCTTTATCAATATTCTGTCAATAAGTAGTGAGCACACAGGTCTTTCCAGATTTACTAAGTAATCACTTAAAAGCATTGACCGGGCTTAAAGAATCCCTAGTAACTTCTGGGCGGCTGGGATTGGGTCTTCTTGACATTTGCTTCCTCTTGACCTTTTATCCCCCTCATCCAACATGGATATATTTGTTCAACAGCTTTATATCCCACCTTGTCATCAGTCCTTCCTCCACAATAACACTCTTGGGAAGATATTTGGGCCAGAGAGAGTGGCCATTGAAATCTGGTCCTAAGTAGCTTTTGGAGGGAGCTTCCAAGCTGTAGACTGGTAACCTGATACGATCGCAGTGTGTTGATATCTAAGGGGCTGCCGCCACAAAGAAGAGGGAGTCAAGCTATTCTCCAAAGCACCTGAAGGCAGGACAAGAAGCAAATGAAATTGAGGAGAGGAGCAACCTAGAATTAAAGAGAAGTTTACTGACTGTTAGAACTATCAGTGGAAGGCTTGCATTCAGAAGTTGTAAATGCTCCAACACTGGAAGTTTTTAAGAAGATATTGGACAACCATTTGTCTGAAATAATATAGGGCTTCCTGCCGGAGCGGGGGTGGGGTGGGTGGGCTAGAAGACCTCCAGGGCCCCACAACTTCTGAAAGCAAGCCATTCTATTGATTATGGTTCTCACTGGCAGGAAAAAATTCTCCTTAGTTCTAGGTCGCTTCTCTCTTTGATGCATTTCCAGCCATTACTTCTTGCCCTGCCCTCAAGAGCTTGTTTGACAATGGTGTTACTACCTTAACAACTGCAGTGATTCCCTGAACATCCGTGGCAAAAAGAGGTCCTAAAACGGGGCAAAATTCACTGTCCAGAATGACTGTTGTGTTTAGCAACAAAAATTTTGTGGCTCCATTGTGGTCGTAAGTTGAGGACTAAGAAGAAGATATTGAGACTCTATAGATTGTAGAAATAATGCAGAGAAGAGCAACCAGGATGATTAAGGGACTGGAGGATAAAACATATAAAGAACGGTTGCAGGAATGGGGTATGGCTAGTTTGATGAAAAGAAGGACTAGGAGAGACATGATAGCAGTCTTCCAATACCTCAGGGGCTGCCCCAAAGAAGAGGGAGTCAAGCTATTCTCCAAAGCACCTGAAGGCAGGAGAAGAAGCAATGGGTGGAAGCTAACCAAGGAGAGAAGCAACCTGGAACTAACTTTTCTGACAGCTTGAACAATTAACCAGTGGAATGACTTGCCTTAGACATTGTGGGTGCTCCATCACTGGAGGTTTTAAAGAAGAGGTTGAACAGGATGATGTAGGGCAGGGGTGTCCAACCTTGGCAACTTTAAGACTTGTGGACTTCAACTCCCAGAATTCCTCAGCCAGCTTTGCTGGCTGAGGAATTCTGGGAGTTGAAGTCCACAAGTCTTAAAGTTGCCAAGGTTGGACACCCCTGATGTAGGGTTTTCTGCTTAAGCAATGGGTTGGGTTAGAAGGCCGCCAAAGTCCCTTCCAACTCTGTTATTTTTTTTTTTATTGTGTGTTCTATTTTATTTTATTCATTTAATTTATTTATTTGTTTGTTGAGCATGTATTAGGTAACAAACATAAGTATAAACATGATTATTAATACATGAAATGGATACGAATAATAGGGAACATTAGGACAGGGACGCTAGGCACATTGGTGCGACTTATGCGCGCCCCCTTACAGACCTCTTAGGAATGGGGTGAGGTCAACAGTAGGCAGTCTGAGGTTAAAGTTTTTGGGGGTTTGGGTTCTGTTAACCTACAAAGAGTCCAGATGGCCAAATGCAAACCTCTTGTATCCCTGAGGTCATCGTCTATTGATGTGGACACCTCCTTAAAACACGCAGCCGCAAAGGTTCTCCCTAACCCGGTCTTGAGTTAATAGCAGGGGGAACTCAGAGACAATCCAGATGATCCATCTCCCCTCCCAAGCATTAATGCTTCTTCACTGAAGTCAGTGCCTCTTTGCACCATCTGGTTCCATTCTGTTTGTTTGACTATTTGATGTCTGGTTTTGCTTTAACGCTCAAGAGAAAATAACTAAGTCCTTTTTTCTTTCTTCCCTTCTTTATTAGTATTATTTTTTTTTTTATTATTTTTTTTTACAAAATGCTTTTCTCCCTTCTCTTCTTGGGTAATTTCTGTCATTAATTCCTCTATTTTCACTCCCCGTTCCCCTGCTGGCAGCTGCCATCTGTAGCAATATTTCTCCTGCCAGAAAGATTGGCAAGCAAGGCCCACTTGTGCCCGCATCAGTTCTCCCTCACTGACAGGATGGCGGGCGGGGGGGGGGCTCAAGAACAGAGTTTTCAGCTTTCCCCCCACTTCCCCTTCCCCATTCCTCTCCTTCACATGTTCACACTCTCCTAGACAATATGTTAACTTGGAGAAGGCTGCTTCCCAGTTGCAGTGAGGTTTGCATACCCAATGCTTCCCTCCCTAGCTCCTGAACTAACTGGGGATTACGTGAAAATTGTCCAATGGGGTCGAGTGGCCCAAAGGCGACCTGCTTAGAATCTGAGCATTGGAAGGGATAATTATGGGCCTCTGGTCTGAGGGTTTCCTAATCTTTTCAGGATGCGGAGACAAGCTGTCATTTTTTAAAAAGAATTTTCTGATCAAAAGGCAAAGCTCTTGCAATGGTATGTGCGAATGGCCTCGGGAGACAGGCAAAGGGTGAAGAAGAACAGTCGGATAAGAGGGAGCCCTTGCCCACAGCTGTATAGTGAGGTGGAGAAAGAGGATCAGAATAGACCTTCTGTAAGTTAGGTAAAGATTTCTGCTGTCCACTTGTGAGCCAGCATTGTCCGAAGAGCTTTTCGCAGTCGTGTGGCAAGCATAACTATATGCTAAGGTGCACAGAACACTGTTAACTTCCCACCAAAGTGGTACCTATTTATCTACTCACATTTGCATGCTTTTGAACTGCTAGATGGGCAGGAGCTGGAGCAAGTAATGGGGAGGTCACCCACCACGCAGCGTTCAGATCTCAAACCTGGGCTGTCAGCTTTCCAGCTGATAAGGGCAGCATCTTTAACCACTGAGCCATCTTACCTGGCCAGATTTCCTGACTGGCCTACTTAATAAGGCTAACAGCTCTAGTGACAGAAAAATGGACTGCATTTTCCTCCTTAGCCTTTCCAAAAAAAACCTCCATCAAAGTTCCTAGATTTTTATGGAACGCATTTTGGAAAAAATGTCCCATCAATGTCCAGCTGAAAGCAGGAATCCAGATTAGGGACTTCAAACTGAGAAACACACGTCCAATGGGTCACTCCGATGCTCCTAGGAGGCTAATGAGATCATCTCTCAGGATGACAACCAAGAGTTTTGAGATGGCTTTTTTTGGGTTCCCAAGGAGAAAGGTGCATTCTGAATAAATACGAATTTCTGACAAGAATGTATTCTACTGTTATGGAACCAGCTGTTCCATAACACACCCGATGGGAATAGGAGATACATCTTGCCAGCAATTTTGGCGATTAGAAGGATCTGCTAGCGGCTGTGAAAATTGCACCATGGGGGTACGTATCTGTGCGTGTAAAAAAATAATAATAATCTGAATTCCAAAACAACAATTACCACTAAAACCACAAAGGCACACAAAAGAAGATCTAAGGATGAAAATATGTTGAAATGCTCATTTTGTAAAAAATCATTTTCGTGGTTCATTAAAAGTGCCCGGATGTCTTAAAATAGCTCAGTTTATTGAAGATTTAAAACCAAAAACAAAGGAAAGAAAAAAAAACCATTAGTTTATCCCTGGGTAGATAATGTAATGATTTTTAAATCCTGTTGTTTTGACTGGTGTTTTTCTCAATAGGGGTGTATGACTTGGGGGTTTCTTGTTCGTTTTGTTTTCTTTTATTCTGTTTTGTTTTTAAGGCTAGAAAGGAGATGCTAGAAAGTAATAGCTGTGATGTGCCTAAAGAAATATTTATATAGTATTCACACAGAGACTTACTATATATCAGCACCAAAAAAGATAGATAGATAACTCAGTTCTTCGTGTTACTAAACATTTCCTTACAAAAATGACTCAAATCTGCCATAAATATCAGAGGAGAAGTAGCGTTTGAAAATATTTTAGAGTTATCTACGTATGTTCCTTGGAAATCTTGAAGGAATTGTGCATTTTATTGGGGTCAGCCCTCATCCATCTCATTGTACAGTACTGAAGACATGTTGAGTGATGCAAATCACAGATGGTAATCTCCGGAGCCTTCTCCACACTCTAGGGCTAATGTTTTAACCCAGTTACTCTTGTGGTTATTTAGCAAATCACACAGTCATTAAATGACTTACGACTGAGAAGGTCATCAGTGGTCATCACATGATCTCTGAATCGCTGTAGCCATTGTAAATAGAGGTCAGTTGAATTTTTGTGTGTGTGTGTGTGTGTGTTTGTACATGTGAAAGACCCATTGTAAGTCATCTTGGGTAAGTAAAGCCTCTTGGGTATAAGAAGGAGAATTGACCAAGTGTAATCCAGAAATTATGGTGTTACTTTTTTCCACTGCTGTTGTGACTTTAAACAGTCACTGAACGAAGGGTTGTTAAGTACGTCTAACAGGGCAAATGACAGGTCTGCGTCTCATTAAAGCAGCCTCTTCTGGTGTAGCTGCTTTAATGAATCACAAACAGGTGGGGTTTTTTGTTTTCATACTCCAGCTCCTCCTGATTGATTTCTCCCCAATCAAATTCAAAGTATTTCTCAGGCTTGTTCTTTAATCTTGGATTGGGGCTGAAAGACAAAAGTAGAAGCAGGATGCTCCCTCCCATAATTGGGTAGATCAAGTTGCCCTTAACAGACCGGTCTCCCCAGAAAAAAACACTTAACCTCTCCCCTGGTATAGTTGACAAAGCAAGTAGACCCCATGGCTTAAAGGTTAATACATCTACCTAATATGAATGTAGGGACGTGGTGGCTCAGTGGCTAAAACGCTGAGCTTGTCAATCAGAAAGGTCGGCAGTTCGGCGGTTCAAATCCCTAGTGCCGCATAATGGAGTGAGCTCCCGTTCCTTCTCCCAGCTTCTGCCAACCTAGCAGTTCGAAAGCATGTAAAAAAATGCAAGTAGAAAAATAGGGAGACCCCTTTGGTGGAAAGGGAACAGTGCTCCACGCACCTTATCGGCGTTTAGTCCTGCCGTCCACATGACCACGGAGACGTCTTCGGACAGCGCTGGCTCCTTCGGCTTTGTAATGGAGATGAGCACCGCCCCCTAGAGCTGGAAACAACCAGTACGTAGGTGCGAGGGGATCTTGAATATGTACGTAGCCCAGGTTTGAATCCCAGAAAGGGTGTGGCGAGATGACGAGAGCTAAATAGCTTGAAATAAGATATATTTAGTCTCCCTTTATTTCTTTGTCGGTAAAGCATAAATTCAACACAAAAATAGTTTGTTGTGAAAGCGACTGCCCGCGAAGGCTCCTGGATTGGGGCTGAAAGGCAAAAGCGGAAGCAGTAATGCTCCGTCCCATAATTGGGTAGATCAGGTTGCCCTGATAGACTGGTCTCACCGGAAAAACAACCTAATCTTTCCCCTGGTATAGCCAACAAACCAAGGAGAGCCCATGGCTTAGAGGTTAATACATCTACCTAATATGCAAGTTAGCCCAGGTTCAAATCCCAGAAGGGGATGGCTAGCTGACGAGAGCTGCTAAATAGCTTTCACCAGAATCAGAACACTTGATCCCACTGAAGTTTTGTTTCTTGAGGGGGAAAAAAAAAAAGAAAAACAGACATTCATTTCAGTTTTTCCCTGTTTTGCCCTTAAGCGCCACCGATCCCCTCCTTTTCTTACTGGCATCTGACGGGTGATCTGTGAATATTAGCACATGTTTGTGCGTATGCGCTGTAGTGCGTGATTGATATGTTTATCCTTAACCCAAACCAGTCATCTGCGCTTTCTTTTTAACTTGAAAGAACCACAGATGGAGAACATTTTTGGGGTCTAAAGGAGGACAGCGCAAATTCAGCATGGGGGGGCGGGGGGGAAGCACTGGCAAATATATATTTTTTTCTACTCAATGCTGGCTTACTCGCATAATGAATCATAACGAAAAGTTTCTCGCTGTTAGGAGTGTTTCTAAGCCGGTCTCAGGTCTGGATCAACTTGTAGTATATATATTTTTACCCTGCTTATTGTTCTCTTTGGGGGTTCCCGACCAGATTCTACAAGAAATAGATCAACCACCCCGTTTGGGTTTCTTATTGTTGTTATTATAGTTGGTGGTGCAGCCAGCCAGATGTTTAGACTTATAGGTGGTGCACCAGCCAGATGTTTAGACTTATTATAGTTGGTGGTGAAGTCGGCCAGATGTTTAGGCTGGAATTGGCACTTTTATCCACCTATCGGGTCCTTCCCAAGGACCTGGGATAGCCAGATGTGGTTGTTTGATGGTGTTAGTGGTATCACTGCAGAATGTAAGCTGTTCAGAGTAAAGCTTGCCTTTTGTAATTGACCGATAGTGATTCTGTCAGTGTTGATGCTGTTCAAGCGATATTCCGGATGTTTTGGGATTGTGCTCAAAGCGCTTATCCCAGTTGGTATCACCTTTGCTTTCTTTTGCCCTAGTCGTTCCACATTTGTCTGCAGATCTTTGTATTTTGCCATTTTTCTCTAGTTCTTTCTCTTCTCTCCTGCAATCTTCCAGGTATGGCCACATCCACTCTCCAGATTTTTATTTTTATTTTTTGGTCTTTCTTATCGACATTTGCAAATGTGACAGGCGCTAATATTATTATTAGAGTAAAATTTAAAAAAAACTCATTATGGAGCACCCATTCCTCCCAACTGTTCCACATTTTACTTGGAACTTTCAAAGCTTTCTTAAAGAAACCTGGCTTTGATCAGAGATTTTCTTTTTTTTTTTTTTCCCAACAAGCGGTTGTGTTTTATTTTATTCTACTTTTTATTTTATTTTATTATTTTAATTTTATTATTTTATTTTATTAATTTATATTATATTTGTTTTGGGAACGTTGTCCCCTGGAGTCGCGATGGGTTGGACATGACTTCGCAACCAACAACAACAACAACAATATTTATTTTATTACAATTTCATTTCATTTTATTTTACTTTTATTATTATTATTTTTTTAATTTTATTATTATTTTACTTTTATTATTTTGTTATTTGAAGGCGGGGAGAAACATTGAGCTCCTGCAGAGAGAGCTATGACTCCTTCTCAAATCCATCTCTCTTACACCCAGCTGTCCAGGAACCTCAGGGAGGCACATTCAGAAGAGAGAGACATGAACGCTTATAATTCACAGTTTTGCCATTGTTGTCACCAAAGATTTGAGTTTCCTGCTTGGTCTCAGGTGTGTGTGGGGGGCAGCGGGGGAGAGAGAGAGGAAGGATCAAATTGGTACCATAACACAGCCAGACATAAGTCGCTTGATAGATGGCCCTTCCATTCCATTATTGACTTAAGGAAATCGCGGGAGATTTATTTGGCAACTTAAATGGCTCTAGTGATTTCCAGGTGTGACCCAAGGCTCGGCTGATTAGACACAACCACGACTTCCTTTCCCCTCCAGACTAAAAGGATGAACTGATGTCAGTTTTCAAGCGTTCTTGCTAGTTAAACTCCCCAAATTAAAGAAGTTGGGGGAAAGACCTTAAGAAAACATGGCCTACCAGACCTTTTAGGAGTTCCTTTGTTACAACAGGTTTAACCTTACCTTCGGGTTTCAAGAAGAAGCAGTTAAGTAGGAAGGACGAAATGTCAAAGGAAGTCAACAGAGGGAAATTAATAAGGCTCCACGTATTTCTCAAAAACCAGTAATGAAGAATATTATTTTTTTAATCCATCACTGCTCGTGAGATACAGATGACACCACTGCCTCTTCTAAATTGTGTTTACCCTTTTGATGCTGCTCAATTGAATCGGAGGCCTCGCTAAGTGCCGACTCTCTTTGTTGAGCTTTCCTAAGCAAATGTTAACTCCGCAGATGGTGTTGACGTCAAGGAAGGGGTGTCGGGTCAAAAGAGACATCTTTGCAAAACCTGGGTGTTTTTTGTTTTTTTTCCCCTTGGTGGGTTAACATCACTCACTTGATAGTGCTTCTATCAAGCCCTGGGACAATCAGGAGACCCAGGCAGTTCAAAAGGGTGCAAAGACTTCTTGTAAGCTTACGTACTCTACAAGAATCTGAACTACTAACCGTCAAAGCAATTGGGCGGTAGATAAGGAATTCACGGTGGACTGGGACTTCGCTTGTGGGCACGAATGGACTCGTGACTGATGATACGTTTGACCCTTCCCTTGGGCTCAGCTTAGTCATCTTCTACATCAGAGGAATGGAACTATGGCCCCCCTGTATGACTTGTGGACTTCAACTCTGGGAGTTGAAGTCCACTAGTCATAAAAGGGCCATGTTTCCCCACCCCTGACCTACATCTTCAGTTGATTGGAACTATCTTCTTGTGTTTAACTAAGACAGGTGGATTTGTATCATCTCTGAAATATTTCGTCGAGGCAGATGACCCAACTTGTTGGAATAAAAACAAAAATGTTGACGTGTCAATCAATAACTTGATATCGGGGTGGGGGTGGGGTTGAAACCTACAGCCCTAGAATGTGCTCGAGAAATGCAGGAGGCAAAGCTGGATCAAAACATCTCCTTAACTTTTAGTGATTAGCCCAGGATGTGTAGGTGTCCAGAGGCAAACAGCTGGAAATAACAAGCTAGGTTGTTCTGCAGGAACAACAGTTACTGGGATCAGGTAGCAGATGATACGAAAAATCTTTGCTCAAGGTCTGTCTCCTTAAAGCAACTACTAACTGAAGTACACCCAAGAGAACTATGTTGACAAGCACAGAAAGGCACACAAACGTAGCTTTTACCATTTATTTATAGAAGGGGGAAGAAGTATTATCAGGGAGAGAGAGAGACCAACATCATTTGGGGCAATCTCTGGGCTCATTTATTGTCCAAGAAAGAAAGGTATTTACGGGTGGTCAGATCTCAATGAGCTCCAGAAACCTAGCAAACAAGAAAATGTGCCCATTCCCCCATGACGTTTGTTATCCCCACAAGAGAAGTACGAATATAGGCAGGGCAGGGCTGCTGGGGATTCGCGGGGGTTCGGGAGAGCCCCGTGCAGTTTGGAGAACCCCCAAATCCCACTCCTGGCTGGCCCACCCACCTTGTCCCTCCCAGGAGTCCCACGCGGCCTTTTTGGATGCAGGTGAGTGCAGGGAGCGCACAGACGCTCGCAGAGGGTGAAAAATGGGCCTCCCAGAAGTTTGGGAAGGCCGGAAATGGTCTTGTTTCTGGCTTTCAGAGCGCCTCCGGAGCCCGGGGAGGCCATTTTCATTCTCCGAGAGGCTCGAGAAAAGCCTCTGGAGCCCGGGGAGGGCAAAAACACACACCCCCTGCAAGGTGCAGGAGGCCGACTAGGCCACACCCACCATGGCAACGCCCACCCAGCAACCGGGCAGAGCATCCTTTGCTAATATTTTGGAAGCCCACCCCTGAATCCAGGGCAGTCCATCTCTGCTTCTTTTTCGTTTTGGAAATCAGAAGATTTGGGTGACGGAAAACCATTGGACCACATCCCGGAAAGGTAGCGTTGTATTTCCGCCAACTCCTGCAAATCGGATTGCGGCGATTGTGGAAATGCACAGCTAGGAACAACGTGATCTTCCAATGATGCCCCATAATCTCGGCTCTCTTTCCAAAACGTAAAGCGTGAGATCTCATTACTGCGGCCGTGGTTTGAATCTAACCACATTCTTCTTCTGCCTCATTAATATGGCAGCACGGGCTTTTATAAATTTGTTGCCTTTTTAATGAATATATGGTTCTCCCCTGGTGTTCCAATTAGCCTTTAAATGAGATTTTCTCTCCCCCTTCCTTTTTTTAAAATGAGCAGGAGCTTGTGGGGGTTGGTGAGTATTCTTATTTGCGTCTGTGGCATCTCGCTTTTGACTAAGCATCAAAGAGACTTCACTTTCTCCCAGCTTCAGAGGCTATTTCTCACCCAAGGGAATTTGTTTTTTTTTCCCCCTCTTTCTTGCATTGATCATGTGGAAGTTGTCCAAATTAAAAAATCAGGAACTACACCCCGCGCAACACACAAGACTGGCCCAGGGGCGTGATGTTACCACCAAGGTATTGCGAGAGTCCCAGTTTTGTGGACTCTGTTTCAGGAATATACAGCTCTGTCCAATATGATTAATTACCAGGGTTATTTATAACGGTGGCAAACCCTTAATGTATTCTACAGAATGGCATCGCTCCGGCTTCATTCACTGCATCTCCTTTTTCTGGGCTTGATCCAGCCACTTGGATTTTACAGAAATCATGCTCTGCGCTGGGTTTCTTAATGATGCAACCTTAGTTGCTTCCAGCGGTGGGATTCAGCCAGTTCGCACCAGTTTGGGAGAACCGGTTGTTAACTTTCTGAGCAGTTTGGTGAACTGATGGTTGGAAGAAATCATTGGGGCAGAGAACCAATTGTTAAATTATTTGAATCCCTGGATTTATTCAGAACTAGATCATCTGTGACCCACTGGGTCTTCATTTCAGAGATCTTTTCTTACAGAATGATCAAGAGCAGGTAGAAAAGCAGCAGGAGCGATGTCTGACTTCCTGATGGCTTCCCCATGGAGCTTTCTTAGGAAATCTTGCAGGAAGCATTGGAAATCTCCCTCCATTCTCTCCCTTCCTCTCCTCTCCCATCCCCATCCCTTCCCAGCAGGCAGGTTAGTGGCGGCTGTTGGGTGGGGGAAAGGAGTGAGGGATTGCAAGATTGGCTGGGAAACTGTCATGGAACATTGAAAATGAAGATCACATTGACTGCTGCTGGATGGAGGAAGGGAGCAAGGGATTGCAAGATTGGCTGGGAAACTGTCACAGAATGTTGAAAATGAAGATCACACGACTGCAGCAGCAACCCAGCAATTAGCATTGAAACAGCCACAACTTCCCCAAAGTTCTCCTTCCCTCAGGAGCCATGGGTCCCAGATGTTGGGACCCATTCTGTATGTTAGCCCATTTGAGTTAACGTGGTTCAAAAGTGGTTGCCTCGTGATGCACCATTTTGCCCAGTTAAAGGCCACGACAATGAAATTTTTTTAGCAGCATATAGATTCCATGCCGCTACATGTCAAGAATTAACAAAGGAGCACCGAGCCAATCCCTAGGTTCAGCTGCAGACCTCCCTTCCCGCCCACTAACCACGATGCTAGATCAAGCCATGCAATATTTGAGTTTTCGAAACCTTCCCCCCCACCATTGATGCCCTAACATAACCATGACCTAGATGACTGAGAACCTCCGCAGATTTTTAGCTACACAATTTGGGATGAACACCCTTTAAATGGTTTGGGAATTGATTTCCAGAAGAAAAAAACTGCAGACCAAAGGAACCAGGAGCACCACTCAGACGACCCTGAGGACCCAGATAAACCTCCAAGTGGCCTCAGCGGTCCTCTCAAAGGATGCAAATGACCAGCTGTCTGCAAGGAGTATAAATCCTTCCATTCCCTTCCATCCAGTCAGAGCTGAAGAAGCGGAGAAGAAGCGAAACATCTTCAAAAGAAAAAAAAAAACAAGTCCAGTTACCTTCTGAAAAATAAAAAGCACCTTTGGGCCAACGAGGACCTGGATGACTGAGAATCTCTACAGGCCCTACCATTCCACATTTGTCCTGTTCAATCCCCACCTGCTGTTGTTCCCCTATTCTACAAGCAGTCATGGATTACTCTGGTGGTTGTTGGCCTGCTGTCTCCATTCCCTTTCTCTGTCTTGTGAGCTCCCCTCTGCTGCAGCCAAGATGGCCAAGGGACGACAGCTTCTCTCTCCCTCCCTCTCTCTCTCTTGTTTTTTCATCTTAATTGCCTTCCTGCTCAGTAGGTGCAAGTCAATTAGCATTTGACTCAAGTTGCAGCCTCTGAGAAACCGTCCCACTAAAAGTGAGCAAGGCTGTGAGATTAACCAGCCAAGGCAGGTCCGGATTGACTAAATAGTTTTGAAGGCTGTAATTATTGACCAACGTATTAAGCCTCTAGAGATTCTTCTCCTTTGGAATTAGTTCCCTCGGTTCCGTTTGTGCGGCAGCAACCAAAAAAGCAAATGCAATCCTTGGTTGTATCAACAGAGGCATAAAATCAACATTGTATGAAGTATCCGTACTACTCTGTAAAGCCTTAGTAAGGCCACCCTTGCAATGCCGCAGCCAATTTTGGTCGCCACACTGCAAAAAAGATGCAGAGACTTTGGGAAAAAGTGCAGAGAAGAGCAGCTAAGATGATGAAAGGCCTGGAGACTAAAACATGTGAAGAACGGTTGCAGGATTTGGGTTTGGGTAGTCTAGAGAATTTGGGGGGGGATGCCGTGGCTCGGCAGCTAAGACCCTGAGCTTGTCGATGAGAAAGGTCAGCAGTTCAGCGGTTCGAATCCCTAGCGCCGTGCAATGGAGTGAGCTCCTGTTTACTTGCCCCAGCCTCTGCCAACCTAGCAGAACTTTTACCTTTACCTAGTCTAGAGAAAAGGACTAATGTAATAGCAGCATTCCAGTCTTTGAGGGGCTGCTACAAAGAAGAGGGGGTCCAATTATTTTCCAAAGCACCTGAAGGCAGAACAAGAAAAATTGGATGGAAACTAATCAAGGAGAGAAGCAACCAGGAATTAAGGAGGAACTTCCTAACAAGGAGGACAATTAACCAGTGGAACAGCTTGCCACCAGAAGTTGTGAGTGCTCCGTCACTGGAGGTTTTTAAGAAAAAAACTGGACAATCTCTTGTCTGAAATGATATGGTCTCAGGGTTGGACTAGAAGACCTCCAAGATCCTTTTTGGCTCTATTCTGATTGAAGGAAACCTGGGGAAGAGAGCATCTCAATCTAATCCATAAGAAGAACATTCTCTTCTTGCAAGCCAGCTAAATGTCTCTGAGAAGCTTCCAAGCAGAGCATAAAAGTGAATGTTTTCCTAATCATGTTTCCCAACTTCCCACCTCTGATAATAGAATTAATCCTTAGCAAATATGCCGAGCCTTTGATAGTCTCCATAACCTTGTTCAATCTGGTTGCAAATCCATTCAGATGATGGCCTTCACTATAGCTTCTGGTAGCTAATATGTAGTGTGTGTGTGTGGGGGGGGAAATAATCCTTCCTTGACAGTCTCTTGGGCCACTCTCTTTACACCTGTGTAATTTTACAACCTCTGTTAACAACCCTTCCTTTTGTTAGGAGCTAAACGTGGACAGCTTCTCTCATTTACTTCCTTGGTGGCTTTTTAATTTTAGATATTTGGCATATTTTGCAGCTGTCCAAGATCATAACTCACCTTTGGGTTGAGATAAGCAGAACCTGACCTATAAGTAAATTACTGAGCCATTAAAATCAGTGAGGGATTATGTCTTCAAATTCAGCCTCCACCTATATTTGCTAACAACCAAATAAAATTATACTTAAAGTTATTAGATCAGCAAAAGAATCACACTTCCTTGAAAGATTGTAGGACCAGTGGTTGGATTCAAATAATTTAACAACTGGTTCTCTGCCCTAATGATTTCTTCTAACAACCAGTTTACCAAACTGCTCAGAAAGTTAACAACTGGTTCTTCCTAACTGGTGCGAACTGGCTGAATCCTACCACTGAGTAGGACATCTTATATTCAGGGTGCAGTGGACTGTTCTGTTAAGCAAACAGACCTCTCTCCTTGTGCTGATTCTTAATATCTGTAGCTTCCTCCACATTGCCTAACAATGATAAATGGCGTTATAATATTGGCTGTTGAACCATAAGCCACAGATAAATGTGCTTCTGAGAACTTCCATTAAGTCCCTAAATGCATTATATATATTTGGTTTAGAAACCTAATATTTAATATTGGTATGTTGTCTAGTGGTTTGCTTTATTCCTCTGGATAATCTATCCCCACTTCCTTTCCTTTTTAGGTTCCTCAACTCATTAAATCTTATATATTGCAAGGGATTTCCTGTTCCAAGCAAAATGAAAGATGTATAGTCAATCTTTTTTAGGGGGGTCATTTTCCTGCTTTTTTTTTTTTTAGGGGAGTGTCTGATTCTCCCCCCTTTCTTGCACAACCAAATTAAGGGTTTCCTCCCTTTAACTTGGAAAAGACCGGAGCCAAACCTGGACATAACCATTCTTTTAAATGATGGATTTTAAGGCTGCTTTTAGTGGGGAGCGCTCAGCATCTTGAGGCCTGTAAAATTCTTGTTAGAAAGTAGCATAACAAATGAGGCTGCAAATGGCATTCCTTGTACACCACAGCCGAAGTCTACAAGGTCTTCACACCAATACAAACAAGGTCTCAAGGACTTCCCATTTGATTGAGCCTCAGACAGGATGTAAGAGAACCAACCAAGGTTCCTGGGTTGCAAAGATATTTTTGGCTCCACTGATACTTTTGTTCGGAAGTAGGTAACATCGTAAACCCAGTTAGGTAGTGCCACGTGTTCTTCTACAAAGAACATGGTTTGTCTGGATGCTTTTTGTGACAGGTGAGAGTCAACACCTCTTAACCAATGACTTCCTTGGGTGGAAACTAATCAAGGAGAGAAGCAGCTTACGACTAAGGAGAAATTTCCTGACAGTGGGACAATTTGCCTCCAGAAGTTGTAGATGATCCATCACTGGAGATTTTTAAGAAGAAACTGGACAGCCACTTGTTTGAAATGGTATAGGTTCTCCTGCTTGAGCAGGGGGTTGGACTGGATGACCTCCAAGGTCCCTCCCAGCTCTGTAACTCTGTTATTTTCTGCTTTGGGTGGAGACACACCCTAACTCTGGACTGTGCTTGTAAGATCCAGCAAAGTCTGATTTCGCCTTACAATTTTCATGGCAGGGCTTGCATATCATTTCCTTCCGTAGGTACACCGGTCAGCTTCCGGGGCCTGCTTAGAAAAGACCCTGAGAGCTCCCAGTTTCTAACCACTCTTCATAATGTCATTTTGATTAGGACGGAGTCCTTGAAAGCACTGTGCTGTAAGAGGATTCATGACGGCCACAAGTCTCTTCTAAGCCAATTTCCATCAGGTTTATTACACCTTGCAAATTCATTACCGCTCAGCTCACCTGTGTCAAAGGCACGTGAGGGAGTTATTGCCCTTCCTTTCAGAGCGGGGTAGGCATAGACGGCTCAGTAACTCTGTTTTAAGACCTCGTGTTCTCTTATTTAATATAGTTTTATCTCCCGTCTCCCTTGGTAATCATCGCCTTAAAAAATACAATCCCCATTAAATCCAGCCTGTGCTCCACCACGGAACAAATCAATGCCGTTCTCAGATGGTTTGAGATGGTTTAAGAGTGATGGAAGTGTGGGCAATGAATTGAACCCAAGTGGAAAACCCTTTCTTCTTCTTCTTCTTCTTCTTCTTCTTCTTCTTCTTCTTCTTCTTCTTCTTCTTCTTCTTCTTCTTCTTCTTCTTCTTCTTCTTCTTCTTCTTCTTCTTCTTCTTCTTCTTCTTCTTCTTCTCCTCCTCTCTTCTTCTTCTTCTTTCTTCCCTCCCTCCTCCTTCCTCCTCCTCCTCCTCCTCCTCCTCCTCCTCCTCCTCCTCCTCCTCCCTCCTCCTCATCTTCCTTCTTTTCTTCCTCCTCCTCTTCCTTTTTCTTCTTCTTCTTTCTTCCCTTCCCCTCCTCCACTTCCTCTTCCTCCTCCTCCTCCTCCTCCTCCCTCCTAGTCCTCCTCCTCTTCCTTCCTCCTCCTCCTCCTCCTCCTCCTCCTCTTCTTCTTCTTCTCCTCCTCCTCCTTCCTCCTCCTCCATCCTCTCCTCCTCTTCCCCGCCCCCAAGAGAGAAATGGCTGGCAAGATTGGTTCATTTTCTCATGTCACAGCAGCTTTGTTTCAATTTTGCCCCCCTTTCAGAAACCAAGCTCTGAAACGCTAAATCTTCCATGCCTGAACTGCAGAGTAAAGAGACCAATACAAAAGTTACATTTCACTTTAGACTGACAAGTGGAAAGCCGTAATCATGTTCCTCCTTTCTACTGTGATGGTTGTGATGGATTTCCCAGATTTAAAATGGAGCTAGAAAGGCTCTGCATTCAACTAGCAGTGGGAGAGACGGTAGCTTAGAACAAACCATACATCTGAATGAAATATTGTCCTTTCCACGTCTCACAGGGATTTCAAGATAACTAAATGAGAGTGAGAGTCCAAAACTTACCAAGAATGCCAAGTTATTTATTTTTAGGCTGAAATGGTCCTCATGGACGTTATTACTTTGACCAAGGCAGTTGTGTCTTGGGGTTGATTGATAGCCCCTGATGTTGTGCGAGATGTGAGATAGGGTTTTCTTGGCTCTCCCTGGTATTCTCTTGAGTCTTCTCCAACACCAAAGTTCTTTGACGTCCAAACTCATCTTATCCAGTCCCAAAGGTTCTTTTCCAAAAGACAACTGGACTTTCTTTCTTTTTCCTCTTGAAAACATTTGGCTTCTCATCCAAGAAGCTTCTTCAGTTCTCCTGAAGAAAATTCTAAAGATCTGAAGAAGCTTCTTGGATGAGAAGAGAAACTTTTTCAAGGGAAAAAAAATCTGAGTCCAGTTGCTTTTTGGAAAAGCACCTTTGGGACAACCATGACTTGGATGGTTGAGAATGCTTCATAGATAGTCATCCTTCAAAGTCCTTTTCCCCACACTTCCTTTAAGTATTATAGGAAGTACTGTGGCTTGCACAATTCTGATCCTTGTCCATCCTTGTAGGTTCAGACCCATCATGTCATTAATATATTAATAGATTTACAGAGTTGGAAGGGACCTTTGTAGGTCATCTAGTCCAATCCCCCGCCCAAGCAGGAAACCCCGCACCACTTCTGACAGATGGCAGTCCAGCCTCTTCTTGAAAGCTCCCAGTGATGAAGCTCCAAAGGCAACTTCTGTTCCATTGGTTGATTGTTCTCACTGTCAGAAATATTCTCCTTATTTCCAGGTTGAATCTCTCCTTGTTCAGTTTCCATCCATTATTCCTTGTCTGGCCTTTGGGTGCCTTGGAAAATAGCATGACCCCTTCCTCCTCTCTGTGGCAGCCCCTCAAATATTGGAAGGCTGCTCTCCTGTCTCCCCTGGTCCTTCTCTTCAGTAGACTAGCCAGGCCCAGTTCCTGCACCCGTTCATCATGTGTTTTAATCTCCAGACCAATGATAATCTTAGATAGATTCAGATTAACTGAGTTGGAAGGGACCTTGTATGTCATTTAGTCCAACCCCCTGTCCAAGCAGGAGACCCTACACCATTTCTGACAGATGGCAGTCCAGTCTCTTCTTGAAAGCTTCCAGTGATGAAGCTCCCACAACTTCCAAAGGCAACTTCTGTTCCATGGGTTGATGGTTCTCCCTGTCAGAAAATTGATCCTTATTTCCAGGTTGAATCTCTCCTTGGTCAGTTTCCATCCATTGTTCCTTGTCTGGCCTTCAGGTGCTTTAGAAAATAGCTTGACCCCTTCCTCCTCTCTGTGACCACCCCTCAAATACACTGCTGTCATGTCTCCCCTGGTCCTTCTCTTCCCCAGACTAGCCAGGCCCAGTTCCTGCAACCATTCATTGTATGTTTTATCCTCCAGTCCCTTCATTATCTTGGTTGCTCTTCTTTCACCTTTCCCTGTTTTGGGGCCTGCATTTTTCTTCTATGCCAGCTACAAGCTCTTCAAACCACCCTCGGAGGCAACCCTTATAAGAGGAGGTGCCTGCTTCCTTTTTTAACCAGAGCTCCAATATTGCAAAAGAGGCTCACGCTCTTCCTTCCCCCTCCTTTCCACAGAGCAGCAAGCAGTCAGCATCTAATCAGGTTTTACTCCTTTGTTGTAGCTATTGATCCTCGGCACTGTAAGATGCAAACCAGCCCGGGTTGACAGGATTCAGGGCGTTTTATCATCAATGGAAAGTAATTATGGTTGGCTGCACCGATATTGGATTGTTAAGCCCCAGGATAATGCACAAGGTAAAGACATTTAGAAGGCAGCCCACTTTGGGGATTTCTGTAAATGTGATGGATAGAGTGAGAGAAGGATAGCTGAATTATAGCCCTTGGGGGACTGACAGGCGTACGGAGAGGGAAGGAAGGGGAGGAGGAGGGAGGGAGGGAGGGGTTGGTCATCTTGATGGGGAAAAAAATGGGAGAGAGAGAAAGAGAGGGATGGAGACAGCAGGCCCCACTTGGATGGTTAACCCACATGGTGTACACCAGGCCCTAATTTTCCATTACCATCTAAATCTCTGACAGCATGCCCTGAGGCAGGCAGTGCAGCAGCAGCAGGACACAAGTTCCCTTGTGGGTCCCATCATCAACTTTCTGACCTGGTTGTGCAGCTCGCTGCATGGAAGACGCCTCCCAAGTCATGCTGGTTTGCCTGGAGATGGAAGAAAAGTTTCTACCTTTTAGAGGATAGGAAGGGGCAGGGCATTCAGGATCCGCACGGGGCAGGAAGCGAAGAGGCTGAGGAGCAGCCGATGAATGGTGCATACCCAGGACAGATACACGGGGTGGGGTTGCATGTTTCAGAGAGAGCGTAGGGATAAGAAGTGGACCTTTGAGTAGGAAGCACGGATATATGTGTTGTGCGTATGATCTTGGGCATGCAGGTGTATGAATAGAGAGAGAGATAGAGAGAGATTAGACAGACAGACAGACAGACAGACAGACAGACAGACAGAGATGTATAGTTCCTAGCTCCAAGGTCAGGGACAAACCTAGATAGATAGATAGATAGATAGATAGGATAGATGGATAGATGGATAGATGGATAGATAGATGGACGGATAGACAGGATGGATGGATGGATGACAGACAGGAGACAGACAGACAGACAGACAGACAGACAGACAGACAGGACAGACAGATAGATAGATAGATAGCAATAGCCCTTATACTTATATACCACTTCACAGTGCTTTTACGGCCCTCTCTAAGCAGTTTTACAGAGCATATTGCCCCCAACAATCTGGATTCTCATTTGACCCACCTCGGAAGGATGGAAGGCTGAGTCAACAAGGTAGGTAGATAGATAGATAGATAGATAGATAGATAGATAGATAGATAGATAGATAGATAGATAGATAGATAGATAGATAGATAGAATACATGCATGCATGCATACACATACACACTATCAACTATCTATCTCCATATCTCTCTGTCTCCATATCTATCTATCTGTCTGTCTGTCTGTCTATCTATCTATCTGTCTGTCTGTCTGTCTGTCTATCTACCTACCTGCATCTATCTATCTAACTATCTATCTATCTATCTATCTATCTATCTATCATCTGTCTATCTATCTATCTATCTATCTATCTATCTATCTATCTATCGATCTATCTTTATATACTTATGTACCCAAGATACACACACACACACATCACACGTAGTCCACAGACACAACACACACGTAGTCCTTGTAACAGTTCGTTTAATGACCATTTGAAGTTACAACAGCCCTGGAAAAAAATGGATTTAATGACCCTTTTTCAGAGCCACGACCATTGCAGAATCCCCGTGCTCAGGTGATCAAAATTCATAGGCTTGTCAAACTGTCTCGTATTTATGACGGTTGCAGCGTCCGACCAGCTAAGTCCGCGGGGGAAGCCAGATCCACCGGGTTTACTAACTTCACAGCTGCAGGGCTTCTCTTAACAAGCGTGGCAAGAAAAGGCCGTAAAGCAGGGCAAAAAATTTGCGGAACCCACCACCGTCTCGCTTAGCGATAGAACATTTGGCCTCGACGGCGGCTGTGCGTTGAGCTGCTACTCCCGCTGGTTTAACAAGCCTAAACAGCCTTAAGGCTTTTAAGAAGGCATTAAAAAAAAACCTAGAAGAAAGCTTACCCTTTGTACGTATCTCCTGGGGTGGGCTGCTAGGGGTTCGCAGGGGTTTGGGGGAGAGCCCCTAGCTAAGATTCGGAAAAACCCCAAATCCCATTCCTGGCTGGCCCCGCCCACCCCGCCCCTCCCAGCAGTCCCCACGTGGCCTGTTTGGGATGCAGATAAGTGCAGGGTGCGTGCAGAGGCTTGGGGAGGGCAAAAAACAGGCCCCCTAGAACTTCGGGAAGGCCAGAAACGGGCCTGTTTCTGGCTTCCAGAGAGCCTCCGGAGCCTGCGGAGGCCGTTTTTGCATTCCCAGAGGCCTGAGGAAAGCCTCCGGAGCCCGGGGAGGGCAAAAATGTCCCCCCCCACACACACCATGGTGCAGAAGCCAACTAGGACATGCCCATGCGCATCCAGCCACCGGGCAGGGAACCCCTTGCTAAAAAAAAATTGAAGCCCACCCCTGCATATATCTCTCTGTATAATTTATCTAATCTCCTTTACTTTCTATGCTGCCTCAGCCTGTGTGACTATCTTAAAACACCACCCCGGATGCCTCCCGAGCCAACGCATCCTATACGTGCACATATATTAAATTGTAAAAAGAAAAAGAAAAAGAAAGAAGGGGGAGAGTATGTAATTGTATTTGCCATATCCAACACCAAAGTAGTTATTTCTTTTTATTGGGAAAATTGTTAGATTTGATGGCAGTATGTAATTAGTAGCTTGCCAGCCCTAATTACAAGCCTTTGCTCCAGCAGAACTGATGTAGCACCTCAGTGCACCACGAAGCAAGAGTTTGGAAGGCTGCCAGCTTTGCAGAATCTTCATGTATTTGTCAGGGTGGAAAAACTCGTGGCTGTGATAGCTTGTGGGACGATGAGAATGAGTTGCAAGAGCTGGGTGCGTATTGCAACCCAGAAGACGTCCCTTGTTTGACGAACCACAATTGCAAACCACAAATTACAGCTTCACAAACTGTAGATTTTAAAGGCCGGACTCTCTGTATAAACAGAAGTTTCTTTGAGTGTGTTAGCAAAATACACACAAAGAAGGGTGTGTGTGTGTGTGTGTGTGTGTGTTTGTTCCAATGCCAAGGAAGCAGCTTGGGTTAAAGAGGAGAGGAGGTGGATGGGAAATCATCCGGCTGTTTCCATACTTTGTTTAAAGTATAAAATGCATTAGCTCGCTAGTAGCTAGCAAAAAACATATTTTGTTTTGATAAGAGTTGACACCTGACATCTAAAAAGGAAGGCCACTACTAAAACTACTTTAGTAGCTTTTAGCAACTACTAAAAAAAATGTTTTGCAATTGACTAAGGTATGCGATGCTATGGTATGATAAAACCATGTTCCGTAGAAAACCATCAGAAACAAGAGATGAATATCTTAAGGGAAGAAGATTGGTTGTTCACAGCTCTGATGTTTCACAGAGATTATCACCCCCATCGTGTGGTTTGCTCAGATTTTCTCCAAATTGCAGGGTAGTCTTCTCAGGGCCTTCTCAATTACAATTACTTCTCAAATCACTTCAAGTTCCTAGTCCTTCCATTGCGGATTTTATGCACCTCATTCTTTCTGTCCTCACCGCCTCTTACGCATGATTCGTTTAATATGGTATGTGAATTGTGTGGGTGGTTGTCCTAGGAGTTGTAGACCATAGTTGGACTTGGGAGTTTGTCTTAGAGAGGTAGACCAGAGTTGGAGTTTTGGATGCTATTTGTCTTAGAGATGTAGACCAAGGGTCTTCAAACTTGGCAAGTTTAAGACTTGTGGACTTCAGCTCCCAAAATTCCTGAGCTAACATGACTGGAGGAGAAATTCTGGGAGTTGAAGTCCATGAGTCTTAAAGCTGTCAAGTTTGAAGGCCCCTGATGTAGACCATGATTGGGCTTGTTGGTGGTGTTTGTCTTACAAATGTAGACCATAGTTGGACTTTTTGATGTTGTTAGCCTTAGAGATGTAAACCAGAGTTGGGTTTAGCTAAATATCTATGGAGATTCTCAGTCATCCAGGTCATGGTTGTTCCAAAGGTGCTTTTTCAAGAGGCAACTGGACTTTCTGGTTTTCTTGGAAGACATTCTTCAACTCTCAGGAACTTCTTGAAAGTCCAGCTGCCTCTTGAAAAAGCACTTTTGGGACAACCATGACCTGGATGACTGAGAATCTCCATAGATATTTAACCATAGTTGGGACTTCACTGATGGTGTTTCTCTTAGAGAGGTAGACCACAGTTAAGCTTATTAATAGCGACCACCCATTCCTTGTCTTAGATGTAGATTATGGTTGGACTCATTGTTGTGACTCTTGTTTTTCTCTTTATATTTGGGTCATAATAAACGATCTATTTATAATTGCATTAGCTTGGTTTGTGTGACACTCAAAAATTAAGTAGACCTACCGGCTGAGTTTCCTATTAGCTAGGCTACATTATGTTATTTTTGTTTTCATAAGAGCTGTCAATTGCCACCGTACCAGTTACACGTTCTGGTTTATAAACTCACTCTTACAAACTTAATTGTGATTTCTTTTGATGTGTTGTGGGGGCTACCTTTGTTTTCTGCTCATGGACTGTAATTGTCTATTTATCCCTCCCTCCCTGTTGGCTAAGATTGTATAGTAAGTCGTGCATTAACTAGGCATGCCTGCTGGGGTGGCCCCAGCAGCTAAAATACAGTTGGCTCCTTTGCCTGATGACAAGAAAAGCCACCCAGGAAAAATGGACTCCCTCAATTTGATCTTCAAG
This sequence comes from Notechis scutatus, assembly GCF_049901735.1. Taxonomy (NCBI): domain Eukaryota; kingdom Metazoa; phylum Chordata; class Lepidosauria; order Squamata; family Elapidae; genus Notechis; species Notechis scutatus. The sequence continues at coordinate 8,363,418 of NC_142021.1, read as the reverse complement.
GGTTAGCCAGTGATGTGATACATCATTCCAAAAAAAACCAGCTAGCACACCTAACATCACCTATTGAAAGACCAGGTCCACAAGTGAATGTTCAATTAAAATGCTTTATTGCTAAAAAAAAAAAAAACCTAATGCAGAAGAATCTTTTCAATTCACAGTTTGCACTGCTTGGAGTTAGATTATGTGATGACCCAAAGGGACGTGGCACAAAGGCAACACAGTCAAATAAGCAATAAGAGTCTCTTTATTATCTCCAACTTTGCCTCCAATGTCCAGGTTACCTTCGGCTGGAGAAAAACTCTCCCAGGAACAGCCTCTAACTGTAGAAAATTCAGTCCAAAACAAGGTACACACAAACTGTAACTAAAAATCCAAACAAACCAAGCTGAAGTAATTAGCTTGACAGGATATGAGAAGGAATTTCAGACTTGAAAGCACGACAAAACTCACACAGTTGGGAAGATGCCAGGAACCCAGATAAGCCACGACGATACAAGATAAATTCACGATTTGCTCCCAACAGCTGGCTACGCGCAGCTTCCTTTTTTATGCACTGTGTTCCCAGCTGCAGCTAATGAAGGGAATCAGGGCCCTTTCCTTCCCCGTAAGCCACACAACTCAAGTTGCTCTCTTCTCCATTCCTCCCTGTGTGCCCTAGGACAAAGAGGGGGTGGGCCTGGGTCTTCCTCTGAATTCCCTCTCCCTTGCTCTACTTCTCCCCTGCTCTGCACAGCCAGACTTTGCCCTCCCCCAATTTCTTCCCCAGCCATTGGAGTCACATTCCCACTCCCTGTCAACTGTTCAGCTTCCCCCTCCGAGTCAGATTCCGACAGGGGCATGACAGATTAAGGGTCAATGGGATTCAAGGGGGATTTGACTTTGATCCCTTGCAACAATGTAGGGATTCTAGGCTGATCTCCCATTTAACTTCGCCCCCCACTCCTCCGACACCCATATGTCCATTTTTGTGGTTCGGTACAAGGACATCTTTGCATCAGTCCACAGAGTCTCCCCATGAGACATCCCGAGATCCGGGTTGCCTTTGGAAGATGTCTCATCTTTACATCATCCAGAAGGTCCTTTTTGCTGGACGGATAATCAGTCTATTTCAGGCCAAATTCACTCTCCCGGCAGCTTTGCCTTTCGAACGTCTTTTTTCTTCTGGGAGCGGGGGATTTCATCATCCCAGCCCAGGGAACATCGTCAGGCAAAGGCAGCACATGGAAATAGACGTTTATTCTCTTTTTGCAGCGATGCTGCTATCCGAGGAAATCGTTCCATGCTTTGGTGCCCCCGTAAAAATTGCTCCGAAGGAGGCATCGGATGACCCAGCTCCGTCCGAGATAGGAATCGTTGTTGTTCTTGTGTAGTAAACTCCTACGGCGCCAGGGCATGCTACTGCGAATCTCAATGATTTCTAGAGAAAATGGAAGGCCCGGAGCCAAGGGGCTCTGCCGAATGAAACACGTCGTTAAAAATCTCTTTATGACGGGGAGAGGAAATTGACTGCTTAACAGGAGCTGTGTGTGCCCTGTGCTGGTTTGCCACCGACGACTTTTTACTTTTAGATTGCCTTCTATTACCTTGCAGATCATTAACGTACCCAGCATGATTTGGAAATACATCATTTTGGCAGTGGCAGCAAGCTGGGGATGAGTTTCTCTTAATATCTCGCCGTTAGGAATACATATTTCCTCATGCAGGGTGCTAAACGTGAAATGCAGCTTTTATTATGATGGGCTCGAAAAATAAAATAAAAAAGCCCCGCCAAGCATCGATGTTTCGTGTGAAATAGGCAGCGCCCCGGTCTTGCTGACATCTCTGCCCTAGATATCAGGAGAAGTTGCCACCCCCTTGAGCCTATAAACGTTTCCTGGGGTGGAAACGCAAACCCTCTGTATTTGTGTGTGTGTGTGTGTGTGTGTGTACGCGCGCAGGGCTTTGTATGTCTCCGTGTATGAAATGAATCAAGTAGGGGGTAAATGCAGGAGGTGGGAAGCGTTCTTGAGCGTCACAATTGGTGCAAAAGAATAACTTCTTGCAAAAAAGAGTTGGAAGAAGGGCCAATGGCATTCGATTCAGTTCAGAAGAGAAAGGACCTTGGAGGTCTTCTAGTCCAACCCCCTGCTCGAGTAGGATAACAGATCATCAGAGTTGGAAGGGACCTTATAGGTCATCTAGTCCAACCCCCTGCCCAAGCAGGAGACCCTACACCATTTCTGACATTTGGCAGTCCAGTCTCTTCTTGAAAGCCTCCAGGGATGAAGCTCCCACAACTTCCGAAGGCAACTTCTGTTCCATTGGTTGATTGTTCTCACGGTCAGAAAAATTCCTCCTTTATTTCCAGGTTGAATCTCTCTCCTTGGTCAGTTTCCATCCATTGTTCCTTGTCTGGCCTTTGGGTGCTTTGGGAAATAGCTTGATCCCTTCCTCCTCTCTGTGGAAGACTGTTCTCCTGTCTCCCCTGGTCCTTCTGACCACCATTCAGAATAAGAAAAATAACAGAGTCAGAGATCTTCTAGTCCAACTCCGCTGCTTGCGCAGGAGGCCCTATTTCAGCCAAATGGCTGTCCAGTCTCTCTTTGAAAGCCTCCAGTGATGGAGCACCCACAACTTCTGGAGGGGAGCCATTTCACCGATTATTCTGTCAGGAAATGTCTCCTTATTTCTAGGTTGCTTCTCTCCTTGATTAGTTTGTTTCTTGCCCTGCCATCAGGTGCTTTGGAGAATAGCTTGACACATATCCCCCTCTTCTTTGTGGCAGCTCTCAAATAATGGAACATGCCATCGTGCTATCCCTTAAGCCTGCTCTTTGTTAGACTAGGTAGCTTTTTCCAAAAGGCAGCTGGATTTTCTGGGTTTTCTTCGAAAACCTTTCACTTTTCATCCAAGATCTGGGGAAGCTGTCCGTCCATCCGTCCGTCCATCCATCCATCCATCCAAGCATCCACCTCTCTATAACTATCTATTGACCCGCTGGGTCATCCTCTAGCCACCCGTTCATCTACTCATCTCTCTCGCTTGTCTCGCTTAGCAACAGGAATTTTGGCCTCAATGATGGTCGTATGGTGAGGACTCCCTGTAATCAAATTGCCCAGATAATGTGCAGTGCAAGAGCATTCTGGGTATTTCTTACCAAAGTCTCTTTCTCCATGAAGGAGATTTCAGCAGGAATAGGAAGAGTAGTAGGAAGGGAAGAGGATAGAGATAGAGATAATAGGAATAAGAGTGGAGTGGAGTGGAGTGGAGTGGAGTGGAGTGGAGTGGAGTGGAGAGGAGAGAAGAGAGAAGAGAGAAGAGAAGAGAAGAGAAGAGAAGAGAAGAGAAGAGAAGAGAAGAGAAGAGAAGAGAAGAGAAGAGAAGAGAGAAAATATGGAATGGCCTGGAATAGAATAGAATAGAGAATAGGATAGAATTAGAATTAGAATATAGACTAGAATAGGAATTAGGAGAGGAGAGGAGAGAAGAGGAATTACAATAGAATATAGGATAGGATAGAATTAGAATAGAATATAGAATAGAATAGGAATTAGAATATAGAATAGAACAAAATAGAATATAGAATAAAATAGAATATAGAATAGAACAA